>NC_087200.1:8858605-8927703 GCF_015104395.2 Macrobrachium nipponense | reverse complement strand
TCAGTTGTGCCCTCCAGCCATGACTCTTCTGGCTTCGGTGAAGGCCTTAGTCTCTTCCAGTGCTGCGTTACTAGCCATCCTCTCAGAGGTAAAACGCTAGTAATCTAGCCAGGGGCAATAGAATGGATGGCAGTCACCAAAACTGCAAATGTCTCCAGAGGTATGCAAAATATTTAACGCTATACCAGGGAAATAACAAGGATCCCTATGGCTGGAATATATGCAGAAGCAGATGAGATGACAGCCAAAAGGCTGAGAATGTCCCCCATGTAATGCGGAAATCTCACGCAGGTGACGTGGAAATAATAGTAAAGCAAATTGTAAATTCCTCGTGGGGAATGGTAGTCTAATGGACTATTAATGAGATCCACTTTGGTGTGTAAAACTCGCGCAAACGACGTGGAAATGCTAGTCGAGCAAATTGTAAATGCTTATTGCAGGTGCAGAAATTCACGGAAATGCTGCTGTAAATCAACGTAGATACCGGTAAATAAAAGCTCAATTAAGCTGTAATGGGATGCCACGTGAAGGCGGAACTCTCAACACCTAAACTGGGTGGCAATCACTGTAAATCTCTGTAATTTACAGTTAAGCTGGCGTGTAGATTTAGGCTATGTACGGACAGAAAACTCGGCAGCGATACTTAGCAAAATCGCAGTAAAAATCTCTGTAAATAATAGTTAGCTGGATTTGTAAATTAATACTATGTACGGGTGGAAGACTCGACGTCGATACTTAACGAGATTGCTGTAAAAGTCTCTCTAAATATAGTTAACTGGCTTTGTAAATTAATGCTACATACGGGCGGAAGACTCGACCCCGATTCCTAGTGAAATTGCTGTAAAAATCTCTGTAAATACAGATAACTGGCTTGTAAAATAAAACAAAGTCGCAACGTACTCACGGAAAACTCAATGCAAATACTGGGTTATAAAAATAAAAACAAATAACCATGTACTCACGGAAAACTCGACATAAATAGACATGGGTAGATGCAGTTGATAAAATGAAAATGTATATGGTATTTTTATTGTCTCGAGGATGAGATGAAAGGGGAAAAAAAATCTTTTTTACCAACGCTAGTCCTCGATCCCGTCTTATCCTTCAATGTTAGTCGGCAATGCTCAGAAACCACATTTTGTTACACTAGCGTCGTAAACAATAATGATAAAGGGAAGAGGAAGAATCAAAATAAAAATTCTCTCATCACTGTGTAATTGCACCACTTCACGGATTTCCCGTTATTCCCTTTAGCTACTTTATATACTTTTCTCCCTCACGAAACTAAAATCTACCAAATCCTAACTCTCGCAAATTTAAACTCCTGGAGAATTTGCTCTCACACGGGCCGGTGAAACAGAGGGAGGTTTGGGGAAGGGGGTTGGGGGAGATTCACACTTGGTTCTAATCCAAGGGAAAGAGGGAAAAACAACACGTTTTCAAGTAGCTGCTCTTGTGTTTACAAGACACATTAAGTTATTTACCTGCTTTGCTGATCTCTATTTACCCAGAATGAAAGTGCTGACGTTGATTTTCTTTGTTGCTATTCTAACGTTAGATGAATTTGTGCTAACGTTATTTATCGTTTAACTTACCTACTCTTCTGTTTCTTTTCTTATAAACGAGGGACAATGCAATAGGACTTGATTGGACACGTGCCCAGAGATTTCTTCAGGAACAATCCTTATGTACAAAGATTTTAATTCTCCTATCCTGCCTAAGCATACAGGTGATACCTCGGGTGAGAGAGAGAGAGAGGAGAGGAGAGAAGAGAGAGCGAGAGAGAGATGAGAGAGAGCGCGGCAGAGGGAGAGAGAAGGAGAGAGAGAGAGACGAGAGAGAGAGAGAGAGAGAGAGAGAGAGAGAAAATGCGCCCAGACAGCAATGAAACAGCGCGGATTCTCCTTTAATGCCTAGCTACAGAATCTCTTTATGACACAAGATTCGACGATTTACACTGATATATGGTGCTGGTTTCATTTTGTGTTTATTGCTGTTATGGCCTCTGAGAGAGGCCCGCTTCAGGTTCGATATGAAATAAAAAAAAAAAATTTCAACACCAACAGTTGAAACTGGGGATACGAATATAGAAAGAAACACTAACACAACAAAGGTTTATTTACAAGCTTACTAACATAGGTAAATGCAGAATGGTATCTCCTATTTACATAAAAAGATAGGATCTTACACTGCATGTACTGGGGAACAGTGAGGCAATTCAAATACTTGCTAGTCAATTTGGCAATTCGAGGCAATGGCTTCTCAAAAGGAAAACGGTGATTGCAGACGTCCTCTTGACTCCGTATTGCAGAAACTAGTCTACTTGTAAGGCGGGAACTCCCCAAAACCTCTAGCAGGACCTTTTCTTCTCTGAAGTCTGCTCGACGTCGAGATAACAGGTCGTCCACCCCTGAAGACAACTAGACCAGTATCCAACCAACTCTTCTGATCCTTCGTCGGTTCCTTTTTCTCTATCTCTCACGGATTATCTCTGCTGCTGCTGATCTCTCACTGATAATCTGATCTGTGGCTCTTACTGAGGATATCTCTCTGTGACTAACTGGAGTTTCTCTTTTACGATCTCTGCTGCTGCTGCTACGACCATCGTATTTATACGGCACTCTAGGGGCGGAGCCTACGGCGAGCATCACAGACTCGCGAGATTCCCAGAACTTCCTAGATGAATCTAGACGAGGTATTGCATAAGAAATCGCGGTGTTTCTCCCGATACTTAGGCGCGTGTTGCGCTCCACAACACGCCCGACGATTCCAGAACAACCGCGAAAACAGGCGCCTCCAACACGGGCACGAAAGCCTCCTTGCTGCCGAACTTCTCGAAAATGCGTTTTCCTTTCCTTTATCCTTCTTTGCTATGAAGCAATTACTATCACAATTGCACTCCCTAAATACTTAGTATACTTCATGCAATAGCACATAAAAAAACTAAGGTTAGAATTCTCTCTTTAGGCATGCACGTTTCTAAGAATCTTCCTATTGCTATTCTTAATGGTAGTCATATTTTATTCACTCCTGTCTAGAATACCTAGAAATACACACAAGAACGAGAAAATAAAATTTACTCTACCTGTTGTGGAGATTTTGGAGCCCTTGTCTTGCGCTTGGTCTAAAAAAAAATATTAAAGGAATTCAGATTCGTTTCTCAGCTCGTAATACCAGCTATGACTGGAAAATTAAAATAAGTTTTCTCGCAATTCTGGAAGAGGTCTCCATTTTGTAATAAACGTCACATTTCCTCAGTAGAAAATGTGGAGATATGACTTTCTGGTGGGACGAGATTATTACTAACAAAAACCTACAGCTGAAGGCCAATATTACTAAAGAGAGGAATTTACGTACAACTCCGGAACTTAGTTTAAACGAGCTATGTTTACAATTAAATTATATGAGCAGTAATTCACACCTTAAGGTGTAGGGGACTCGAGTAGGTCCTGAAATAAATGAAGTTGGTTGATTGCAGGTCCACTGGAATACGTGGCTAGGAAATGACCCAGACACAGATAGCGCAAAGCAGGTTATTTAAATAAATGTGTTGTACCCAAGGGTTCCCAAATTTCCTCCCACAACCAGGGACGATAGTTTTCTGCAAAGAGATTGCATTCTAGCATCAATACTAAGGCGATAGACACATGTGAAACGTTACTTTCTCTTAGTATGTCATATCAAAACTCATTCACAGGGGGCATAGAATGACTGGGAGCTTACACAGAAAGGAATACTGTGTTGCTTGATTAACAGGGGGATGTTTAAATATCCCTACTAGCATCACAAGGGGAATTAATTACAGCATTGAACCAAAATTGGGGAATGAGAAGCTGAGCCAAGAAGGAGGGAGAGTCACCTTAGAAAGAATGAAACGAAATACAGACTAAGGCAAAAACGATTACTGTCTGCACCCAAAATTACTCTCTACAGTACCAGGAAATCTGTGGTCTTATTGTCTTCTGATTTGCTTATCAATCAGTGCACTATGGAGGTGAAGGAACGTGTGGGATCCCCAGAGGAAGTAGGGGAGCAAAAGGGAGGAAGTGGTGTTCAAGCTTTTGTAAGTGACAGGTGTCTGAGCTCTGGGACGCATCTGGGACTTCTGAGAGGGAGCTGCAGTCGCCCTTTCCGTTTTCCAAAATCTCTGGAATTGAGATGCACCAACCCTTCCAGATACCTGTGGAGTTTAATTCCAGGCAGCCAATAGGAATAGAAATGATTTAGAGAGAATGAAGGCTTTCATTTCAAGAGGGCAACTCGAGAATAAATTCCCTTATAAAAGAGTATTATTTTACTTGGTTCTGACTTAAATCCTGAACAATATATATATATATATATATAGTATATATATATATATATATATATATATATTATATATATATATATATATATATATATATATATAAGCTTCTTATTAGGCTGGATTTTAAAGCCAGGCAACAGGCCTAATATATAAGAAACCGTAAGCAAGCAAGCACACACACACTAATATTATATATATATATATATATATATATATATATATATATATATATATAATATATAGAAAGGAATACTATGTTGCTTGATTAACTGGGGATGTTTACATATCCCTACTAGCATCACAAGGGGAATTAATAATTACAGCATTGAACCTTATATATTATATATATATATATATATATATATATATATATATATATATATATATATATATAGATTATATAGGTTTTATATATCTATACATATATATATTATATATATATTGTTCAGGATTTAAATACCTCAACTTGTGTAATATTAATGCTTCTCAAATATCCAAACAGTCTTATGGAACACACCTAAATGACCACTGTCTTGCAAATTCTTCTCAATAAGGGAATTCCTTGATGAAGTTGCACGGCTTCAAAGCATAGAATATTGATCTTCTATGATAGATGAAGCTTGTGATGGATGAGTAGCTCTCGAATCTTAATGTCTCTTTTCTCCCCCTCTCTTTCTCATTATTACTTCAACCGATTTCTATTTTATTTTATTAACTTTCTCCCAGATTTCTTAATGTCAGGGTTCAAGGATTGACTTTCATTTGACAAGGTAGATGAAGTCTCGTATATTCACCATCAGGTGTACTACATCGATCATGTTTTGATGTTTGTAGTAGGCATCCATTCTCATAGAACAAACCAATAGGGCCATCTTCAAAATCAAAATCCCCATAGGGTGATTAGCGCCTTCGGTGCACTTCACAGGGTGCACTATAGGCACTACTAAAGGGTTTTTGCAACGTCCCTTCGGGCCCATAGCTGCAACTATCACTCCTTTTACTTTACCTCCATTCATATTATCTTTCTTCCATCTTGCTATCCACCCTTTCCCGACAATTATTTCACAATTTCACAGTGCAACTTTGAGGTTTTCCTCCTGTTTCCCGTTTCACACCTACCTACTCTCAATTTCCTTTCCAGCACTAAATGACTTTATAAGTCCCAGTGCTTGGCCTTTGGCCTAAACTCTATATTCCATGTCATTCCACTCAAAATGAAAGCAACAGGGCAGAAAGGAAAAGATCTGGTTCCACGGAAATAGAGACGGAACTAGAAATGAATGTAAGTTCCTGATTAACTGTAAAAAGTGGAAAAGAAAAGAAACGTATTTGTAGAAAGAAGTGTATTTTTGACACACCCGAAGGCTGCGGAAGGTCAGTGCACGGAGGTCATTTCACACTTGCACCTACTCAGTGTGAGAAGACCTTGATGAAGAGAATGGCTTCACCAAAGAACATTTATATTTTCTGCTGAAGCCGTGAGACAGGCGAGGGGGAACTCGAACTGGGGTAATTTCCCTTCTCCCACTTTGAATCTGAATATGTCTCTTAATTCTTTTTATTTTCATGTTAATACTTCGTCCTGCTACTTCTTTCTTTAACTCTTCCCCATTTTGCTACTAAACCCTGTATCTATTATTTCATCTATAACTGTCATGTTTCCCATCATCACCAATAAAGATAGTTCTTACTGTAAATGGTGTGGAAATTTCCGCGGCCGCCTCATAAAGATTTTCCTGGTCGAATAGGAAACATCCTTTGCTGGACACCAATTGTAAAGGCTGTGATGTTCGGTGGGATAAGCCTCCCATTTAATATTTGGATCGATACTTCAAAAGCCTTGGTCTATTGCCGTTTCAAGACCAAAACTATTCCAAAGGATGGACTCTTAGAATCCAGGGGGTGCTCTATCCAGAGGTAGGGCTCGCTCCCTCTGTCCACTTGCCCACCATAACAGCAACAATGGGGGTGACTGTATCTTTGTCATCTTCTCAACCTAACAAGAGAGTTTGGCCTACAGTTGTGCCTCTGTCACTTTTAGGGGTGCTATCCTTTGCTGCTTTGGTAGGGTAGGGTATGAGGTGGGAATATTTTGAAGTCACTCTCTACTAGTAAGAGGTCTTTGATAATTTGGAGGCTTTGGTCGATTTATATTTCATTTTTGTAATTCAATCTGTAGTTAAACAGATAGATAAAGCATCTTATCACTCTGTCATGCTACCGGTTATGAAATGTAATTTGACAATTAAGGACTTTTTGTAAAATTGTAAGGATTAAACTGAAATTAATTAGTATATTGATAGGTTTTAAGCATTTATGTCTTTTGACAATTATACCTTAGCATAAGTGCCTATCAGGGCTACGGTGGTTAAAATATTGACACCCTCGTAAGTCATCTTTAGCTTTCCAATGAATATCATGTTATCCTTTCCAAAGCAGTCACTGGGGAGATGGCAGTTTTGGAATGGACAAGTCAAAGATATGTTGCACCCTTTAAAAAAGGTAGTGATAACATGATCCATGGGATTGAGCCCATTAAAGTGAAGATTGGTAGTTCCTAGGAGCAACATGTAGAAATATAGGAGCCATTTTAGAATTATGATGACAGGGTTCAGCGGGCAATACAAAAAATGTCGAAAAACATCCATTTGTTTTATTGTACAGACTAGGGGGAATGGTAGTAATGACAATGTTACCATATTATTGGAGTGATAGTAGTAATGACAATGTTACCATATTATGGCCTTGACATGATGTTTTACATTCTGGTATAGGCAAAGGTGTGGACAAAGGGCAGTCAAGAACCAGACACCGTAAAAAAGGTGCAAGATGACAAATGGGCTTAGACATAAATTTGGAAGTGTTTTCTCATCACTCTGTACTCTTACTGAAGAAAACAGATCAGCGGGACTAAATCTCTGTTTGAAAATGTGGTCTGGCACTGGTTAAGACCTAACGAAATCAATCAGAACACAACATTTTTAAAGCATCTCACCCTGACCTAACTCACTTTCCTAATCTGAATTAAACTCCCCTCCAAATAACTAAATGTCAAACGTTTGGACTGGCCTAGGCCTCCAAGGGCCAAGGCTACCCCTTGTGGTAGTAGGTTCAAATCCTTAATTTTTGTCATACTAATTTATACAATGCAAAAATGAACTACTCGCCTTATTTGAAGTCCTTTTTTCAGCCTTCTAGCCCCATGCCCAATCTGGCCAGGGGGACTTTGCCACTACTGGACCCCCAAAAGTAACACTCAAAACTAAACACATGGACTGGCTTAGGCATATCGTTATGCTGATTTATCAAGATAACAAACGAATTGCTTGCTCTATACAAAATTGTTTTTTTATCCTTCTTCAGGTGTTTAGGGGTTGATTGTAGAAGTACTATAACCAAGTCATAATGCATTTGGTCGAGACTATAACATGTTTTCAGGAGGCAATGTTCAGTGGCTTTGGAGCAGCTGAATTAATTGTATAATTATTTCAGGAAACTGTAAAAGTTTACATGAAATACCTTTCTTATACTGTTTCCAAACAGCAAAGGGTTTGTGGCATCAAATTCGTAACATGTAACACAATTAAAATCATTCACATCACATTCTTCCATTTTGGAAGGTAGAATTGGAAAGGACAGCTGCATCTACTAGATCAGAGAGCATGGATATGCAGGCATATGAATCAAACCTACTGTTCTGATTCAGTCTGACTGCTTGGATTTAAAAATCTGTAGGGCTTGGATATGGCCTACATCAACTGGGCATACAATTGGCTGAGTTTAGATGACCAACACTGGATAATATGGTAATCAAGACACTACAGTACAGCCATCTAAAGCACCATTGGAGTTGGGTTCTGCATGACAGGGTTCACCTCAACTTGAAAATTAGGAAAATGTACTTTTCCACCATAAAGTCGGTTGTCAGCTTTACAAATATCTCTTTGTGATTGGGTTTTTGGGAGTTTTAGGACGTACTGAACAACTTCTACAGAATTTTTCATTCTCAGGCATTGGTAAGGAGATACAGCCTGTTACCGTCAATTATATCCAAAATTTGTTATGTATGTTGTTTAAAGGTTGTCAGCTAAGCACAATTGACCCTGTTAAATCTCACCCCAGCTTCCCAAGGTGACATCTTGAAAGTTTATGTTCATAAATTCTTCAATATTTCATGCAGTGTTATTTACAGCCAAGATTTATGGATGTACAGAGGAAAAGATTCTTCAGAGGTGTCCTCTGTTTATCAGGTATAGGAACTGAAAGGCAGTAATCATGCTATTATGTTTACTGTCTCCAAAAGCTACATTCCAGAATATATTGGTGGGTCTCACTCTAATCCCAAAATTTAATGTCTTAAGGCAATATTTTCAGTGTTTTGAGTTTGACATGATTTTAGTTAAGACCCCAAGTGACACTTTTGTTCTAGTAGGCATGAAGAAGGCGAGTGTTTTGCCAAATTCTGTTTTAGCTTATTGAAATGGATCATTCCCTTTCTTCTAAGGATAGTCTTTGTTAACAATTCTTCAGAGATGTCTTCCTTCTACATACTGGTTCAAGAAATCGCAAGGTAGTAACCATTTCATTAAGCTCACCTTCTCCAAAAGTTACTTTCCAGACTATATTGATGTGACTCACTCTGGAGTCCAGGTAAAATTATACAAACAACATCCAGGAGTATCAAAGCAATGCTTTAAATTTTGCATTTGGTTATAGCATGCAATTATTCAAGGTACCATGCGAGTTCTGGCAGGTATGAAGATGAATCTTGTGCCAGGTTCTGTTTCAAATGTAGCAAAGAGGGTCATTCCCTTTCTCTCAAGGATTGTCTTTGTTATAGATTTGAATAAGCACCTCTGGAGATGAATGCATCAGCATTGGAAGTACGAAACAGCTCCAGGGAGATGAAAAGTGCCAAGCCCCTTAGTTCAAGTCCCTAATGAAAATGCAAACACAGTAAATAAGGATGGATGGTGCTAAGCAAAAGTTGATGGTGGCCAATAAAAATTCTGAATCGACAGATGCCTTTGTTATAAGGAAAAAATGTGTGAGTTTTTTTCAGATTTGGTGTCACTGACTCTCAGACCATAAATGAGGAGGGTCACATATTTAGACTTTACTTCTCTTGGGTAATATATAAAAACAACTCTCCCTCTAAATTTATCTCTAAGCCTGTCTCTCCTGCTTCAGCTAAATCCTAGCTGAAAATTTTGGGCTCATTACCATACTTGACTGAGACTGGGTATGAGGTTAAGGTCATATCTTAGTAAACTTTTGTTGGGCGGAGTTACTCCTTGCCATCTGGGAGGTTGCCAAAAACAACAGTCCAATCCAGCAGCTCCAAATCTTTCATCTTTAGAAGAGAAACACAAGTTAATAAGAAGAAAAAGAAGCTTGCTACCTGGTCAAGTTCATAGGGGCACTGCTAATGCAAAGCAGGCCTGCCTGCATCCTAAGTTGCTTACCATTATCTTCGAGTAAAAGTTTCATAGGTTTCTTGAGTGCAGGAACAAACAACTTTTTCCTCACAAATCAGCACGGGCAAAAGTCTTGTGTGAGAATAGCTGAAGTGTGTTCGTTATGATTTGTTTTATGGAGAGTGTACTTTAGTGCAAATCTCCAAGTCCAATAAGCAACATTGGTGATTTTATTTTCATGGAAAATCCGTCTGAAATTTCAGGAACTGATGCAGACATGTCTGTACTTCTCAGCTTTTAAAACACTAAGATTTGTTAAGTGATAATAGTTTCTCCGTTTTATTTTCTTAACATATATGTTTTCGTTTACCTAATGTATATTTATAGTCTTGATTTTTAAACAGTAAAGATGTATGGCTAGCCTAATGGAAACTTTTCATGATGTGTAATTGTACCATTTCATCACATTTAGTACTAAATGATCTTGAGGTCCCAGTTACTTGGCATAAGTCCCAAAATTCCATCCGTCCATGTAGTGATTGTGATAGTTATCTGTCTGTTAAGCTCTTTGTGGTTCACTGCTCCAATTATGACCATCGAAGGAGGGAACACCATTTAGATGGTAAGGATATTTCAAAAATTTTAGGTGACACCTAGATGGACATAATCTAAGGGCTACTTGTCAGAGGTCAACACTCAAGACAGTATAGTTCTAGTATTTGTATTTATTTATTGTATGCATTTTATGTCAGGTGGGACCTTAAACGCCCTAGTGTTTCAAGAAAATTGTAAACTATAAGGCGCTGAATGAACCCTAAATGAAAATGTTAGAAAAGGTTTATGCTCATCATTGCACTTGGTTTTAAAGTTATAAAATATTGGTGGTGTCCAGTTGTCCAGTTAGCCCAGACCAAGAAGGAAGAAACAGATGTGGTGTCCACAGGTCCCGGCTAGTCTCAGATTTTGGATTCAAAAATTATGTGGGACCCATAGTTTCATATTAGTCCAAGAAAGGAACGCAGGGTGTCTGTAGTCTTAGACTGAAGATTTTGGAAATTGTTGGTTCCCTTGTAATCTACTATGATTCTCAGCATGTTCAAGTGTCAGTGCAAAGTCAACGTTACCTTGGCATTTCATGTTTTTTCTCCTCCATATCTGTTGCGTCCGGTTTGATACTGTAATCTTGAATTTTTCTATCTTTTAAAGTAGTTGTTTTTGTGATAACTTTTTGGTTAAATAATATGCATTTCATGTTGAAATTATTTTATTCAAATTAAAGTACTTTAGTATTTGAACGGCATATAACGTTTGCCATCTTAAAGATGCGCGTTGTTTTGAGTTTTTGATGATATGTGAAAAACATATTTTTTATAATTGGATAATTTCCTGTATTATGGATTGTTTAAAACTTCGTATGTATGCACACTTTATTGTTGGGTGCCATTCAACTTCAAGATGCTACGCAATTTGTTAAATGCTCCCAAACTTGATATACTATGGATATTAAACCAAATGTAAGCACATCAGTATTGGTTACCTGAATCTATAACCTTGTCAACTTTTTTTTACATCCCGGAATTATCCTCTCTACTCAAAGCATGATTCTAAACTGCCTGTGAATTCTTTGTGATACTTGCTTGCTTGAATTTCTGCTTTATTTGTTCACCGATATAACTTATGTTTGGCTTTCACTGTATACTTTCGTTGGTTTTTTGGCCAGCCTTTCATATTTGCTTCTTTCCTTGGACTGTTTCCTTAGCAGCTCTTGCCCTTGATGGCCTTGGCGTCAGGTTCTACATCCGGGAACATCTTGCGAGGTGGCGTCATGGTAAGGAAGGTCTGGTGCCTCGGGTAGTTGACGGAGGCCCTGAAGTTCTTGTTCGTGCCATGCAGGTGATCCAAGATGCCCAGAACTCCATAGCACTGGTTGAATCTAGGGAGTAGTAGTGGTAGTAGTACTAATGATAATATTTATACAACGAAAAAAAACTAGCTATTGCTACAAATGATAATATGCGTTAATTACAATTAAGATAAATTGTTGATTGATTTGTTTTGTTTTGAGATAATGAAACCATGAGAGCATTAATAAGAAGCTAATTTCATTCCTATAGTAAAGTTAGCGTTCTGACTTTATCCTTCTCGAGTATGGCTGATATTTGAAAGTGCAGATCTAATAAGACTGGGTTGAAGGTTGCGAATAAGTCCATTTTAAGCTTTGAGAATAAAATGCTATCCGTACACAGTTCGGAAAATGATTTAGTGATCGTGATCTATGATCAGTTTCATTGTGACTTTTTTTTTTTTTACCTAACAGGTCAACGGCCAAAATATAGACTTCACTATTTTAGAAACTTCATGCCGAATTGAAGGATACGGCTTTGTTAATTAATTTTTAATTAACTTTTTACTATAAAGGGATAATACTTTGGTCTAAAACCACTTCAATTAATTCCTGATCGTAGCCTTTTAATCTGCATTCAAAAGTAAAGCTGTAAAGTTTTGCAGAACTTCATTACTTCTGATAACAAACTTATTAGGACTATTCACTGCGTGTCCCGACCTTCAGTGTTTTATTTATTGTTGGAGGCTCCAAAGGCATTGTGAATTGAGGACTAGTTGAAGCAGAGATGTATCGTTCTTGGGGCTTTCAAATTTGTTGCAAGGAAGGGTATGGAAAAAGTGCTGTGTATGCATGAAGAACCTTACTGAAAATAGGTGACTGGATATAGGAGTAACATTCATTATTTTCAATGAATCTGGTAATGTTACACCGATCATTGATTTGCACGCGACGTATCATCTGATATCTTAATGTGGAATGAACACTAGTCCTGTTGGATACTCATTTTTATGTCTTATTATTCCAAGTTTCTGCTAGTTTATAAAATTAAGTTTTGAAAACAGTTATACTCACATCCTGAGCCATTTTTCTTCGCCCGGAATTATTATTTATCCTATTTTAATCTGAAACCATTTTAACCTATAAGATGACAAGTGAAATGATAGTGGAAATGAACCTCGAGAATCTGATTGAATAGTTTTTCTTTTTTATAGAATGCCTATACTTAAAAATCAAAATGCCAAGCACTTTGCACTTTTTGTTATGGTGATGCTTCTGATTAAAAGAACTAAGCTAGCTTTCACTTGTAGACACGTCTGAACTGAAAATGTTCTGCCAGATTCAGATTCTGCTGACTAAAACTGGCCCTCTTTGGGATTTGGTGGAACGACGAAAATGTGTTCTCTGCGGGTAAAATCGTACGTGGCAATATTACGTTACAAATGAATGAAGTGAATGACATAAAAGATGATTCACACTTCATCTACTTGCAGCTGTAAACATTACACTTAGTCATTCATTTTGCAGGATAAAATCAAATTCAGCAGATCCACTCACAAGTTAAAATCACCTTAGCATGAAATGTAGGAGGCCTATTAAGAACATAGAATTGCACTTCGTAAATTGTCATATAAACTAACTTGCTTCATTTATAGAATAATACACATTTTCCCTTATGCCCTTGGGGAGACACGCTGTAACTCTGACTTCATTTGATCATGTATAGTTATTTGTATTGACTGAGATATACGACACGAGATTGAGTTATGTAAGCAGACTCCTCAGATGTGTAGGTGACCAAGCCAAAGTAAATGTGCATTTCATAAAGGCATAAATTTGCACTTGGCCCTCAAGTCTTTAGATTGGTACTCCTCTTCCTCTTAAAATGGATGGAGTTAGTAATCACTCCACAATAGTCGTCAGATATTGTATGTGGCTTTTATGCCAAGTTTTGGCTGCAACATTTTGTACATGGGATCATTACCAGAAGAAAGGGCACCTTCCCCTTTATGGCCTTTTGGGATGCGTTCAAGTTCTTGTTCATGTTCTCTAAGATGTAGAGTCCATGGAGGATACAAAAGCAAACTTTGCTCTTAGATTCAAAACAGAATTTTTTAAATGGCATGTAAAGTTCTATGCAATATTTTTTTTTATATTTCCTTATTCTAAAATTATTACTGATTTTGTTTGATGGACGTCCTTTAAAATTAAGAAATGCTTTCCTGAATGATTGTGATTGCTCCCTTCTGTATTTCTGTCCTGTATAGTACATTTTCCCCATTACAGATCATTTCAATTGTGTTTGCTCAACAGATATACACACGCTCATTGCATGATATATATATATATAGATCCATAATATACATATTATACATATATAGTATACATATATATATATATCCATATATATACATATATATAACAATATATATATACATATATATATATATACATATATATATATGTGTGTATGTGTGTGTATGTATGTATGTATTCAACACATGTGCGCACACTCACACAATTATGATCACACTGAAACTTGAACTTGATTTATGTATGCACGTTCTGTATATATATGTATATATATATATATATATATATATATATATATATATATATATATATATATGCATGCTCATGCTGAATGATTGTGGAAAATGTGTAGTTAAGGACTGAATGGATAACTAGTCTATGTACTCCATATGATGAGAGCTGGAAGGAGAAGAAGAAAGATTGAACTCATGTACCCACCCACATTGTGAAAACTTTAAGGGAACTGAAGTGCATAATGAGCAATCAACCTCGAAATTATGTTGTGTATGCTTTATAAGTATAGGGAGCTATCTTGAATTAAGATTCGAGGAATGCGGAGGATAGTAAGCAATTTCAGAGAATAAGTTGCCTGTCACTGGAGAGAGATAAATTTATCATTATTATCAGTCTGTTTCCTAGTGGATAGTTCTTCGGCGCTATTTTCTCTGACCTGATTCCAAGTTCGGTATTATTCACTATACTCTGTTTTTTTTCATCTGTCCATCCGCCTGTGGTGTTTTTGTATGGCAACACTGCGTCCCGTGCTTTAGATAGTTACATTCAGCTTACATTCAACGATTATAATAATATCCTATTTCGAATATTAACGTTGTAATTCGCATACAGTAAATTATTAAAACACTTTTCAATTGCAAATTTTCGCCCAGATATCCTTTTATTTACCTAAAACTTACACATTGCGTAACTATCCAAAGCACGGGACGCGGTGTTACCATACAAAAACACCAGAGGCAGATGGACAGATGAAAAAAAAAACAGAGTATTATAGGTTTAGTCATTACTCAGTCTGCGTCAGTGCAGGGTGAAGCACACCACAAAGTAGGACTTACTTGAGGTGATGATAATCATGTGCCTCTGGAGATGGGAAGAATGGGAGATGATATCCACAGTGAGCGTTCAAAGTGTTCATTGTCGCTAGCGCACACCAGAGAAACAGTGTGGCAGGATGGGACCCTAGAATGATGGGTCCGAGCATGATGGGCACTACTGTGGCCAAAATATACTCCGCAGGATGGACGTACAATGCTGAGATGGCTATGGGGCTCTGCCATTCATGGTGTATTTTGTGGATATGTTTATACAGGGAACGGTGATGGATTAACCTGTAGAGTAAATTTCATGTTATAAAAAGGACTACAGTACTAATTTCGACATAAAGCTATAATACAGTGCAATAAAAAACGTTTAATTCTACGTTAAGGAAACTGGATGACTTCTGTGTATACAAAAGTACAATACATTGCATGTAAGTTGAAAAAGGATTATGTTGTTTTGCAGATAACATGATACAGTGGCAACTGAGTTGATCAAAGAGAAGCTGTAGAGACTGGTGAAACAGTCAAAGTGATTGGGAGGGTTATGAAATAAAAGAGAAAATCAGCAGAAAAGAAGTCTGAGTGGACATTGGTGGCTGACAGAAAAATGGTAGTGACGCTCACGAAGGCATTTGAATGAATAATGTAGAGGGAGCCAAAATTCTAATTGTTAGAAGTGGCAGTTGAGCCAACTCTTTGGAATACAGTGTTTTTATATATATATATATATATATATATATATATATATATATATATATATATATATATATATAATAAATATATATATATATATGTGTGTGTGTGTGTATATATTATATATATATATATATAATATATATATATCTATATATATTAAAATATATAGTTATATATATATATATAGTATATATATATATATATATCAGTTAAAAGACAAGCTAAAACAACTCTTGAAATAAGATGTTTGTATGAAACCTGTCAATTACTATTTAAAGGGTGAGAAACTTAGGTATGACATTCAATATGATCATTCATGGAAACGGGATAAGTTATATGAGTAACATAACTTATCAAGTGAAGAGACAGATTGCACTATATATGTTGTGAATATATGTTTATATCTATCTATATATATATATATATATATATATATATATATGTGTGTGTGTGTGTGTGTGTGTGTGTGTGTGTGTGTGTGTGTGTGTGTATGTATATATGTATGTATGTATGTATGAATTTCTTTTGCCGTAAATAATAGTGTTTTATTAAGTTAAAAAAATTCTTAAATAATGTAGAGGGTTAGTGACAAGTGTATTTATACAGCATGTACAGGTGTGGCACAGCAACATTGGTGGTATGTACAATGCGGTAATTGTCATGTGTTAGAAAGGGGTCAAACCATTATTTTGTAGTCCTCGTTAGCTCCTACATATGTGAAGTCTTGTGGGCATATCCACTGGAACACTTGCTTAAAATTAGTTCTTAAGATTACTTGGTTGGTGGAATCCAATTTACAGTGTCCTTCTGACAGAGTCATGTTGTTAGTTTGGCTGATGATATCCCATTCCGGAATCTTCCTTTTGCCAGGCCCAGCTTCTGTAGAAAAACATCTCAGACCCCCACTCCTAATTAGGGCATAGAGAGTATCCCTCACTTGTATGAAATCCCTAAGCTCTTTGAGCCATATTCTACTCATCTTTTATGTTCTGTTAATCTTGTAAGGTGGGTGAGCCAGGCTCCCCAACGTCAATTTCGTTACAGTTATGGCATGGAATCATGAACACCAGCGTCTGCTTGTTTTCTATCTATTATACATTATAATGATTGAAGCCCCCGTAGGATTTAAGACACTAAAACATAAATGAATTGTAAGATTTGAGGTGTTCGGTGACTTTTTGATGTTCTTACATAGGGGAGCTTCATTTTATAGTTAAAATCTGTTTGTAATTTGTCGGACCTCTGTAGTGTATCTGGTTTTCACTATTAATTGCCTTCTCGGTAATGTCTACTGGGTGGAGTTCGTGGGTCAGACATTAATGGATCGTATAAAATTCTTCTCTTACATATCCATGCAAACATGTTCATAGCCTTCTGGGAGATGGATTTCAGACAACCATGATATCTCTTTACAGAGACATCATGATAATTTAAGAAACCACGAAAGTAGTCTTCCTTTTCACTGTGAAGGTGTATGTATTCTGTCCTCTTATGATTAATACATCTAGGAAGGGCAGTTTACTGTCCTTTTCCATTCAATTTAAAACTGGATGGGAGAAGAACAGTAATGCCATTCCAAAGACCCGTGGAATGCTTTTTCCATGTCTCATAGGCCACTGTATAACTGTGGAAGTCACGAAGCACAGGTGGTTAAAGTTTGTGAAAGACTAATAAATCTTTGTTTTGCTAGCTGTAGGAACCCAGAGTTGGATGACTATTTATTGTGTTTTGCTCATCAAAATGTACGCAGTTCCGGAAGTTGACTCCAAGGCTTGTTTCACATTCGTTTGTGTTGACAGTCTCATCACACTGAATGGCGTAGCTCAATCATTGCATTTCTGCTCAAAAATTTTCCGCTATTTCTGATCGTTATTAACTGAACCCACACACCAATCTGGCCAACATCTTGACCTTGTATTCACAAATATTACAGGGATTGTATCTTTAGGAGTATGTTCACTCTTAGGCTCATCTAATCACTGTTTGGCTCAGGGTAATGTAGAGATGGATCAGTTTGTTCCTGATGTTAGATTTTCATGAAAGGTGTACTTGAAATCCCTTGCCAATTGGGATGGTATTCACATGATCTTATTGACCTCAGTGAAGCATTATTTTTAGTCCAAACATTACTGTTTAAGTGATCACTACAACACTATTATCAAGGGGAGGGTTCCTTTTAAAATCCTCAAGTTTAGTTTTGAAGATAAGCCATGGTTGTATAATGCTGCATGTTACCATGCATATCAAGAAAAACAAGAACCTTATCATTAATGGAGGAACAATAGGTAGAACTTTTGGTGGCGTAATTTCATTTAGCTTAAAAAGCTCAGGTAGTTTGTGAGAGTTAAGGAATGAGAGAGCTTATAATGAGGAAGCTAATGGAACTGCTGTATATTGCTCTAAACAGAAGGCACAAATTTTGGCTCAAGTCTTTGTGAGTAGACAGAGTGGTGAGTCCTTTTATGTTCTTTGCTTTTTGGGCCCACCAATTTCTCAGCAAGTGTGTAGGGGATCTGTTTGCTAGCCCCATATCTTTTACGTTAGTACCTGCTAGTACCTATTTACAGACGGGTGAACTAGAGGAGAGCTATGCATGGACTTAAGAAACAAAGAGCCGAGCTAATTGGCCTTAACAGAGATAGGCGATGGTGTTGCCACATCTTTACGGTCACCAGTTCGCCATCCACAAACACGCATGAGTGCCAGAGCCACGTTCAGGGAGAAAGACTTCGGGTTAATAACCATGCTCATGGAGACGTACTGAGGGACTAGAATTAAAAGTACTAATTATTTTTATCTTTCAAAAGAATATGAGCCATTGTAGTTTTTCCTATGGGTAATGCACAGATGTTTATATTGCCGTATAAGGTTAGCGGACAGTTAGAAGAATTATGTTTAGCAGTATAAAAAAAAGTCTACTGCATTTGGTCTCATTGAGTTCAATGAGTCGAAAGCATTGTACCTGACTTGAAGCAGGTTGTAATAGTTTTAAGGGTTCTGAGCTATGTGTGCTGTTTCTAGGAAATCACTGAATATGGTTGAGTAGACCTTGCTTTCATTTATGAAGTGATTTCTCTTTTCTGCTTTTATGTACATCAAGTATTTTGTAATGCTGGAAACAACAAGGCAGATACGCTTTTAAAATATCACGTTTCTTCATATTTCTACAGTTATATTCTTCACCCATTGGTAATACTGTATCTTATGTAGCCCTTAAGAATCTGTGACTTATGCAAAGGGAAACTTTTTACTAGCTCATAAAATACCTCGGGAATTGAAGAACTTTTTGATTTGTCTGATAACTTTTTTGCTGAACTTTGCATGGAATATTTATACTTATATGTATACTGAAATGGTATAATTGGGAAACATTCTCATTTTCATGATTTTCGAGTTCTGAAACCTTATTATACTGTGCTGTGAATGATGAAACAATGTTAGTGATTGCACCCTCAACTAAGAGGATCTTTGTTCGTATGCTGTGATTATGAGTGACAATTCTATTTACACCATGTTTTACGAGTGGTAAAACTTTCTATACGAAACTCGGATAATCAATCTTAATCGGTTTTTAGCACATCTTACACGAAACTTTAACTACAATTTGCACAATATGTTCTGTTAAGCTCTGATGTGATCTAACCTGTGTGCGTAGTAAAAGCCAAATTCGATGGCAATGATGCAGATGACGAGCTCAAAGAGCACCCAGTGGAATGTTGGTAGGTGGGGCGAGCGATCGTAACCCCTCACTTGCAGGAACCAATAGGCCGGAACGACAGAGGGAATGCCAATGAAGATCTGGTTGAAGCTCACGACTACGAATGTCTGGAAAAGGAGACATCGTCGAGGGAAAACGCTTGATATGAGATACAGTGCTTTAGCACAGTGCTTAAGGTCGTGACATTTGGCAGAATAAAAACATGTTAAATACAAAATTTATATATAGGAACATTTGATACCCTAGGCCTAGTGCTAAACATGGCGAAATAGTGATTCAGCTGTACTGTTTCGCCATCATCAACTTCCTTTATGCCTCCTGCTCCTATTTGAACATCTCGTTACTCAGAAGATCAGTATAGTACTTTCCATGGAACTATAAACATGGAATGGACATGTGCGTATAAATGTGTTGACGCTGATTATCACTGCGTGGCACCATATGAAACAGTGAGGCCACACCAGGCGCGGCGAGCATGGAGGTTGCGGGGAAGAGGTTCCCGCAGCAGTTTGAATCATTGGGTATCTTATGCGGGTGGCCACACAAGACTAGCGGGACGGCTCGACCCTCTGCAGTTGCCGCTAAGCAGTGCAACATGTTTTAAAATAATGTGGCGGTTCCCGGCGTCTTCTTGCAAAACAACCCCATTTCCTATATGATTATGGGCAATGTTACTTGAAAGGTTACCTCCTTTTATTGATTATATTGATAACTATGTGGTGCAGTTAGTTTCTTTATTAAAGAACTCCCATTTGTAACCTAGAAATTGCTTAAAGCGCATTATCATTGTTAAGTAACTGATATCAGCATGAATGCAGTCTGGGGAATCCTTTACCATGTCGATGTTCTAAATGCTTCCCATGGGGATGAGTTCATTACTGAATTTAAAGTGAATATTTCAAAAGGACCACAATACATAAACAGACCCTCCAACAGATGAACAGACAATCAGTTGCCAAAGTGTCACCTGGTCAGTCGGTCGTGTCTGGCGGTAGTGGTTACATAAGAATCAATTAATTGGGGAGGTGTTTCGGAGGTGAACTTTGTGGGATCCATTTTATCAATTCCATAATATTACATTGTTTTTAAATGGAAGAAGTAGAATAGAACGAGTGGCCCTCAAATGTGGCCATCGGTGTCATGCATTCGACTCCTAATCTCTACGTAAACTTAAAGGTGCCAACTATAATGCACTCAGCCATTCACAAATAAGCGCTGTCCAGTTGCATAGACTTGATAACTACGAATTCTCAGTGCAGCAGCATCACTGATTTATGAAATAATCGTGGTACTTTGTACTTTCTTCGTTAATGTTAACAATGAATGTGCAAACAAAACTGATTTTTCCTTGTGTTACTTTCTTTTGTGTAAAGTTTACCATTGAACTATTTTTTTTCTTAAATACCGGTAATTCGTTTTAATTTAACATGATCTTGTCAATTATTAATTTAGTTTTGTATAATCTGCAATTAACCCTTAAACGCCGAAGCGGTAAAAATCAAAAACTACCCCGAATGCCGGAGCCGGTTTTGAGTGAGCGCGGAAGCGGAAAAATAATTTTTTCAAAAAAATCACAGAGTGCTTAGTTTTTAAGATTAAGAGTTCATTTTTGGCTCCTTTTTTTGTCATTGCCTGAAGTTTAGTATGCAATCATCAGAAATGAAAAATAATATCATTATCATATGTAAATAATGCGATATATGGTAGCGAAAAAAAAAATTCATACATAATTGTATTAAAATCAAGCTATGCAAAAAACGGTAAAAGCTAACGAGTTTCTTTTTTTTCGTTGTATTGTACACTAAATTGCAATCATTTTTATATATAATACATTGTAAAACAATAAAAGCAACACCGGGAAAATATTATCACAAAATGATGTACGAATTCGTAACGCGCGGACGTAAAAAAATGTTTTTTTCAAAAATTCACCGTAACTCTAAATATTGTTCTAGAGACTTCTAAATTGTTTCGAAATGAATACAAATGATTGAATATTACGATACTGTAAGTTTTAGCTTACAATTGCGTTTTTTGACCATTTCGGTAGAGTCAAAGTTGACCGAACGTGGTTTTTTTTCTATTTATCGTGATTTATATGCAAATATTTCGAAAATGAGAAAAGCTACAACCTTCAAATATTTTTCCTTTTATTTTACATGAAATTGCGCACATTTTCATATATAAAACTCTATGAAATGCCTAATATGAAACGGAGCAAATTTTCCGAGAATTCGATGTACGCAATTCGGAGATTTATGGCGGAGAATCCGCGCGCGGAGGGAAGGAAAGTTTTTTTCATAAATTCACCATAAATCGAAATATTGTGCTAGAGACTTCCAATTTGTTTCAAAATGAATTTAAATGATTGAATATTACTAAAATATAATAGTTTTAGCTTACAATTGCGTTTTTCGACCATTTCGGTAGAGTCAAAGTTGACCGAACGGGTTTTTTTTTCTATTTATCGTGATTTATATGCAAATATTTCAAAAATGAGAAAAGCTACAACTTTCAATTATTTTTCGTTGTATTCTACATAAAATTGCGCACATTTTCATATATAAAACTTTATGTAACGGCTAATTTAAAATGGTACAAACATTACCACGATCGCACGTATGATTTTTTCGGAAGAGTTACCGCGCGGACATAAGGAAAATGTTATTTTTTTCATAAATTCACCATAAATCGAAATATTGTGCTAGAGACTTCCAATTTGTTAAAAAATGAAGGCAAATGATTGAATATTACTAAAATATAAGAGTTTTAGCTTACAATTGCGTTTTTCGACCATTTCGGTAGAGTCAAAATTGACCGAAGGTTGAAAATTTGTCACTTATCATTTTTTATATGGAAATATTTCAAAAGTGATAAAAGCTACAACCATGGGTTGTTTTTAGTTGTATTGTGCATGAAATTGCGCACATTTCCATATATAAAACTTTATGTAACGGCTAATTTTAAAATGGTGCAAACATTACCACAATCGCATGTATGATTTTTTTCGGAAGAGTTACCGCGCGGACGTAAGGAAAAAGTTTTTTCATAAATTCACCATAAATCGAAATATTGTGCTAGAGACTTCCAATTTGTTGCAAAATTAAGGTAAATAGTTGAATATTACTACAATATAAGCGTTTTAGCTTACAATTGTGTTTTTCGACCATTTCGGTAGAGTCAAAGTTGACCGAAGGTTGAAATTTTGGCAATTATCGTTATTTATATGGAAATATTTCACAATTGATAAAAGTTACAATCATGAGTATTTTTTTGTTGTATTTTAAATGAAATTGCGCATATTTTCATATATAATACTTCATGTAACGGATAATTTTAAACGGTTGCAAAATTATGTCAAAGTGACGAAATAATTTTTGAGATGTGTCACTGATACTTTTTAGTGCGATAAGAAAGAAATTCGCGCTTGCGCGCCTGCGTAACGATTGTAAACAAAACAACGCCTTGATCCGTGAACTCCCAGCATCCCCCAAGGTGCGTGATTCAAAAGTTTTCAGCTGGTAGGCCTATAAGTATTTTTCCCGCGAATTTTTAAAAAAACTTTTTGAGCCGACGTATGGTACGTCCATTCGGAAATCGGGGGAGATTTTGACTCGACGTTTAATATGTCCATTCGGCGTTTAAGGGTTAATTCTGGTTCCTTTGTTTTTCTAAATATCTTTAAGGAAGTAACCCTATATGCAGTTAACTTTGTAATAATAAAAAGTTAAATTCCATATTTTCCTTTCACTTCCCTTAAAGTAATAACTTTAATGGAAGTAAAGCAAAAATATGGATTTTAACCTTTTATTATCACAACATTTACTGCCAATAAGGTTACTACTTCCTGAAAGACACTTCGGAAGTGATGGGTTGTCTATGGTGCGTAGTTTGTTTTGTGAGACTGACTTCTACCACCGTAAGCAAAGAATCAAAAGACCGTTGGGTCATACGCAGTCTATCGTCAAGTTTAACACTTAGATTTTCTATTAGAGGCAATTTCCTATCCAACCGTGACAATGACTTATTTGCACAGAAGTATATCTTTGACTGCTGAGAGTGACGCGTGGGGGGGAGGGTGGCGTTTCTGGTGTGGCCATGTGTCGTTTTGACTGCTCTCCCGCCGAGTCGAAAATACGGGGCTGCAGTGTTTTAAGTAAAGGTATCCAGATATGCATTTTACCTGGGTTTGGTTTTTTACTCTACTGTTCCGAATTTTTCAATATAAATTTTAATGAATTTATCATCGGTTAAAAGCTCTTGATAAGCACTTTCCAATGAACCCAATGAAGCACGTATGAAGCACGTATATGTCTCTTACAATAAAAATAATCATGCATGCCATGAGCTGAGACTGAGTGATTTCATATCTTTGTTATGGGGTTGTGCAATAAATTTTACCGCTAAAGCCTGTTGAGCCCCTTATATTTAATATCCTTCTAAGTATCAAAGTCTTCATACTCTACTTTGCATTTTATGCGCTACCTAGGTCTTATCACCTTGCTATCCAATCTATGTCACCTAGGGATTAACCATATCACCATGACACAATGGACTTGAATTAAGTTAACTTATGTTTATTGCTTATGTATATCAGTCATTATTACAAAAAGAACCACACTTGCTGATGTAAATTATTTATTTTTACAGATCACTTAATAAGGTCAGTCTTATTAATTTTCCCGACATATTTGCAACATTTCTGGAGAAATTCCTGGATTTTGAACAGTATATGTTATGTATGTATATATATATATATATATATATATATATATATATGTGTGTGTGTGTGTGTGTGTGTGTGTGTGTGTATGTATGTATATATATGTGTATATATATATATGTGTGTGTGTGTGTGTGTGTGTGTGTGTGTGTAAAGGCAGGCCCCTATTTACGACAGGGGTCCCATTCTTAAGATGCAACATAAGCCGAAAATCGTCGTAGGTAAGAAAATTTTCAAAAATCGTAAAAAAAATTCTAAGAAAACCATACTTTGAATGGTTTGGGGTCTATTGAAAACTGTGTAAACTGCATTTTGTGTTTTTCATAAAAAGCCTTCAAATATTGTTCAATGTATATACTTTTGTAAGGTTTGATATTTAAAGACCAATTTTATGGCCTACAATTTTGGGATTGAACATTACATGTGGTGCAGGCTAGCTTTGGAAATGTGCAAGAGTTTGGCACCAGGCTAAGCCTAGGGTTTGTATTTCCTGACAACAGACAATAAATGCAAATGTTGTTTTACTTATTTGAGAATATTTTATTATTGTTATTTAGTTTCTATATTGGAAAAGTGCAAACTTTAAGGACTAGGCGAAGCCTACCAAATTCTTTGAATTTCCTGACAACGAAGTCAACAAAGCAACATTTGTTTCCACAGAAGTCGACAAACTTTTATTTTTGTATAATAACCACGACAATAAATATACATGTTGTTTTACTTATCTGAGGATCAATTATTATTGTTATGTTGTTTTTAATTTACGGCTGTTCTAGGGTATAATAAGTGCAGCCTACCTTCATTCCCAAATGTAAACAAAGTAGTACTAGTACCTATTAGCCACAGCAAAACCACCATTTGTATTTCGTCAGCTGATAACTCTTCATTCATGATTCACAAAGAATCATGTATTTTTTTTTATTCTATTGGTAAAATTGAAATTGAAAAACTTAGCCATGCAATACATTTAATGAAAAAAAATGTTTGAATTAAACATCATAAAATAGAAAATTAATCAAAGACTGCTCTCATCGAAACTAGCAAATATTTTCTAGAATTCTTCTGTTATAATGTCATTATATGTTTCATTTTAGCTGTCGGTATCTCCATTAGGTAAAGATAGATTAAAGAATAGAAATGAATGGTTATTATACTGTTTGGTAGTTTCAGTAGTTGAAGAGAGATATGGGCAATTTATGATTACTATACAGTGTGCTAGTTAAAAGTGGTTGCTTGATCGTTTGCTACTCAGTAGTGTTGACGAAACCATGTACGTAAGCAAAATGTTGGAAGCTTTTTTTTCATTTTTGTTTTGTATATTATAGTTAATGGTTAATGAATAATTATTTGAAATGAGTACATACTGATTATTTTTATGTTTTATTAGCATATTTTAAGCTTTTAGCTTCTTAGTTTTAGATGTCAGAATGTTAGACTAGGCTACAAAAGCAATTGCTTACATAGACTAGGCTTATTGCCAGAATCAAAACTCAGCATTATAAGGGGTATATGCTAAAGTCTTAATATATGCAGTAAAAATGGGGTTGAACATTATATGCAGTCGAATATTACTCAAGTATGTATAGTATTTTGCCGTTTCGGAGTCAAATTTCTTCCGTTGGATCGGCGTCGTAACCTTAGAACATGTGTTGTAAACCTGGAAATAATTTCTGATGAATATAATTGAAAAGCATTGCAAACTTGGAACATCGTAAGCCGCAACTGCTGTAAACCGCGGACTGACTGTATATGTATGTATATATATATATATATATATATATATAATATATATATACTTGAATTTTTCTGTTGTAAAAATATGGCGGGGCAAGATAAACTTTTTGACCTCTCTCTGAAAAATTTCGGAGGGGGGGGGGGGGAGGCACATGCCCCCTCTGTCCCCTCTCTTCCTACGCCTATGCAGGTCAGCAACTCGAGAAGCTAAGAGCACATTGTGGTTATTACAATCACATATGTATCTGGTAAAAAATGATTAGGAGATTCTATACCTCTGTACCTCTATACCTCGTTCATTTATCTATTTCCGTATAGAACCCTTTTATAAAGTTACCTTTTATATAGTTTTTACATGTAAAAGTGACTTCATCATAGCTCTCATATGTAAAATTGCTTTCTGTATGTGAAATGATCTTCCTTATAATCCCTCATAGTCTAAAAGGATACGGTAGCAGATTTCCACATGCATAGAGCTAGTCGTCTTGGGTCAATACATGAAATGACCGTTTCCAAATACATATATACAGTATGCTGCAGCTAGGTACTCTCTTCATAGTTTTCTTTTCAAATGATACCCTCAACCAAGGAATTGTTTCCTCCATAGGCCTCATCCAAATTGATTCATTTTCACAAACTCTTTAATAAAACTGTTCTTCCCATAGTTCTGTGAATTAAGTTATTCAGTTCTTTATGCACAGTATTGCCTACTTAGTTCACTAAAAGGTTCACATAAACTCTCACGCTTGAAACTCTCCCCCAAAATTTTTCGTACCTGAACGTATACCCGCTCATAATGCCACAATTATTCCTCACCTTGAGTACCTCTCGAAGCAGCAGGGGTTCATTAGTGTTTGGCTGCATCT
Source organism: Macrobrachium nipponense (assembly GCF_015104395.2). Classification (NCBI taxonomy): domain Eukaryota; kingdom Metazoa; phylum Arthropoda; class Malacostraca; order Decapoda; family Palaemonidae; genus Macrobrachium; species Macrobrachium nipponense. The sequence goes on along the minus strand of NC_087200.1, from coordinate 8,901,032 downwards.
TGTACTTCTTAGTAAATGTATGGAGGCTCGTCAGGTCTAGGAGAATAAATAGGGATCCAACCCCCCAGTAGACGATGTAACTCACAATGACTGGGCCTGGAAAGAGTAGGACATTAGGTGAGATTGTTGTTCATCGAACAGATTTTGTTGGCATTTCACTTTTGAGTTTTGATGTTTCGCTCGCTTACGTAAAAGTTGGTACGCGAATACTCTTTAGTAATCGAACTCTGGTTTGGATCTAGCCCCCCACCCTCTCTCTCTCTCTCTCTCTCTCTCTCTCTCTCTCTCTCTCTCTCTCTCTCTCTCACTCACGGACCCTCGTCATGTTAAAATTATCTTTTGCTTTATTGACTGACGTACGTGGGCTGCAGTTTGTGACTGCTGTACTGCATGTAGTATATACCTTGCGGTGGTCGGTAGTCAGGTAACTAGTGTTTTAAAACGTGGAATCCATGACCCTCTACAGTCTTAGCGTTGCGTTTTCTTCTTTGAGGAGATATTGTTGATGCTACGCGAGGTTGTTTCATGACAAGTGTGTAAACATTATACTTTTATACAATCAGTTACATATTTCCCATCTGTGACTGATCGGAGCTACCTAGACAAATCTTGCAGTGGCTAAAATGGTTCAAATGAAAGTGAATAATATTATTATTCGGGTGGAGTGCAACAGCATAGTTCAGAGGGCTTTGGAAGGATTTCTCCCTTTGTATTATTTGAATGCTAACAGTGGCCTGATCTTTTCTTAGCATAATATTCTTCCTGTTGCTTTTGCAGTTATTTCTCGAAGATCTGTTATATTTTAATTTTTTTAATTGCAGAATTTCTGTAGTGGGTAATAGAAAATGTTGTAATCAGTATCTTTACTGATGTCATGTTAAATGAGATCAGTATTACGGAAATCGGGAAATGCTGTTGGTTTGCAATTCATATAACCATTCTTTAGATAAGTAGCTAATAAAGGATGAGGATTTCACAACAAAATAATCGACAATTTTATCACAACTTTTGAGCGACTATCACTTGGAAATTTGCAAGGTAACTCACTTATTAGTGAAATTTCTGCAGAAATTGTTTTCCAGTTGTTTTGTTTTTATGAAGATGCAGGCAAACATGGATGGGCCGAAATCGAGCCAGTTTGCTGGCCGAATGAGAGGGCGATCCCACTTGAGAATCGAAGGACCAAAAGTGAGGAACTAAAAAAGCACGAAATGCAAGACGAGAGCCGGGCAGACCATAAATAGCTGAAGCCCTTTTTTTTATAATTCTGTGGAGCCTTTTTTTCGGATACAAGTACCATAATCATTATCAAATACTTGAGAACAGATTTGCTCGGACCAACCACTGAGGGATGGCCAGTTTCAGTTTGCAGCAACTTGAAGGGGACTTTATGTCGGATGATCCTCATTATGACAAGGTATTACGTATAATAGCTGCTATGTATGTTCTGACCTTCACCTCGATTGATATAAAGTGATGCCAGTTATCAAGGGTTGAGCGCAGGTTCTTCCAAGTTGTCAAGTCACGCGATACTTTCGCTTATCGCAGATAAAGCAGCACTTGACCAGAAGTTATTACTGACGGTTGGACGATAGTGGCGGAATTGTGGGTGGTGGGGGGGGGGGGGGGGCTGCACCACAGCAGAAAAAAATCAGTCACTATTAGAATTATATAAGAGTTAATTAAATAATAATGTTTAAAAAATTGAGTTTCATTCTTCAGGGAATGGATAAAAATGTTAAATACATAAAGTGAATAGATGGGGTATTTTACATAATATCTTTGGATTTTCATCCCTAAATATCAAAGCAGATTTTCATTAATTCCCAATTAATTAAAATTGTTAACTTGGCCAATTTACAATCAATACAATATTGTTGAAGAAGCAAACTTTTTATTTTCGCATTTGTCTCTCAAAAGTCAGTCTATAGGTGCATATATATATATATATATATATATATATATATATATATATATATATATATATATATATATATATATAACATATATATATATATACACACACACACACACACATATATATATATATATGTGTGTGTGTGTGTGTGTATATATATATATATATAATAGAGGTGCCTCAATTAGAATATCACACTAAAACGGTCGACGGGAGTCGTGAATGGCCGGCCAAACTATTCGTTAAATAAACGCCGAAACACACTGTAGTGAGTCTGCGGAAAGGCCAGATAATTCTACTACATAAGATGATGTGCATTAGAATTTAGCATGTTGTTATAGTGGAATGAAAATAGCAAAAGGACGTTGTCCTTACAAGCTGACTGGTTGTTTTCTCTAAATAATTGCATTATTGACAAGAAACTGGGAAATGACATAGCCTTTTAAATCACTTATCAATGACTAGTCTGAAAACATGAATTCAGGTAATAAATAAGGAGACTTGCCAACAAGCAGTGATTCTGGAATGAATCAAGATACAAACATGGATGCCCTTAATATGTGATGGAGGTGATGAGTTCTCTGATGATCAAATCTCTTCAGTATCCGTAACCGAGGACAAAGCGCTTAAATATATAGGTGGTCACAGTGAAAAAAAAGTGTGAAAAATTCCCAATTTAGGTAAAAAGGACAGAAATGCAAAAATGAATAATGGGTAAAAATGTTAGAGACAGGGCACTGTATCTGACTTCAGATGAAGTTTTTCCGTAACTAGCTGCTCTGCGTGAATCATTGTCGCAATACGCGGTGAATCTCTTACAGAAGGAAAAGAATGCATAAAACTGATAATGAATCGAAATGTTATGGAGTAAATATTCAAAATTATATTACCGAAACCTTTTCCATAATATCGGAATAATATAGTAGGCTATAAGCAATCTTAACAGTCCAGTTAAAATAACAAAAAGAAAGAAGGAGAAATAAGAGTTGTATATAAACAAAAAGTTATTGCTAAGACTGCTATACCTAGTTACACAGTTCTATACGGAAACACCAATGATTCCACTGCGAAAATAAGAGCGGAACTGTATTTGCGGTTTCTCACTTGCATTTCAGATTACAACCCTAAAGCCTCAATTGCCCACGTCAGAGGCGGGGAAAGTCAGAACTTCATCGAGCAAAGCTAACACAACAACAAGAGCATTTTTTGGTAAGGTGAAATAAAACATAAAAGACCAAGGACCTACGGTAAAGTACGAAGCAAGTAAGGCAACAATGCAATGTGCTTAACACTGCAGCTAAGGTCTGGGGCGCGCATCACCACAGGGAGAAAGAAAGAAAATGACGGCTTATTTTACTTACAATCAGTTTCTCTTAAGCAAGCAATCATTCCTCATCATAATCACTACCATCCACAGCATTAAAGTACTCAGTAAACTAAGTCTGAGCCGTAATCAGATGCCACGTCGTATCTTCTTACGAACTGTTGGCGCTGGATGCATAAGGGAAATAACTTCCTTGCCGGGAATAAGTGGCCACGTGGGACTAATGTTACCTCTGTCTTCATGTTCTGTGACTCTTGAATGTCAATAGATAACAGAAATATGCAAGGTTGCATGTCTGTCTCAATAGGAAGACTATTTTGGCTTTACAAGTTAAACTATTTTACAAGTATTTTTATCAACTTCCACACAAATGTAATTTTTTGCAATTATTTCACGGAGAATTTTTTCAAGGACGATTTAAAAAAAAACCGTCATTTTTATCACTTATGCTGCGTATTTTTGAGTGAACTTTTTCTGTTCTATAAAAAAAAAACACGTACAATATCACAATATTACCGTTTTTACATGGTTATTGTGTACTGTAAAGTTAATCATCAGAACTTAATATCCTTCTGGCGGCGACTAAGCATCTTGCAGTTCGACTAAGGAGACCTTTTACTTTTCAGGCAACATGGAAGACACTTTCGTTCGCCCGAGAATGGATCTTTTGGCGATGACCCCCAGAAGAGGCACCCTCCAAGCACAGTTTGGAAGAAGGCGAAGGAACAGTATGGTCCTCCCTCAAGAAGACCATTGCAATCATAACCACAAAAGTCAGTCTATAGGTGCATATATATATATATATATATATATATGTATATATATATATATATACACACACACACACATATATATATTATATATATATATATATATATATATATATGTGTGTGTGTATATATATATGTAATAGAGGTGCTCAATTAGAATATCAATCTCCTTTGAAACATCCGCATGTGCGCAGACTAGTAGTGGAGTCCAAACTGCAAACTCCAAAGAAGCCATCTCTTGCTAGCAGCCATCTGAAGGTGCTCAGAGCCGCATATAGAAATCCAGGAAACCCTACCACCCCTGTGAGGGCCATCTTTGTTTGCCCATAAATGAACAATTTTGTGAATACAAGAAAAGTCCATTAGTTGCCATGACAATAATTGTTGTGGAGGTTGGATGAGTTTATTTCGAGAGAGCGACGGACAGGCAAACCATTGCTCCTGATCAGTGAAGACCCGGGTAAGAATAAAACAGGTTAAAAATGCGGCGAAGATTCTTCGGCGCAATGGAGTTTTCTGTACAATGTATAATGCTGTATGAAACTTTCAACCAAGGCCCATGAAACTCTCAGCCACGGGCCGGTGGTGGCGAGTATTGTTGCACATATCGGTGCCAGACGCACGATCATGGCTAACTTTAACCTTGAATCAAATTAAAACTACGGAGTGCTGCCATTTGGCACGTTTGATGATTGGAGGGTGAATGATCACATACCAATTAGCAGCCCTACAGCCTCTGTAGTTTTTTAATCTTGCGTTCACATATTGCTCGCTTGTTTGCAAGCGATGCCGTCTTATTGGCAAGATATGTAAAGATGACAAATTTTCTAGTTAGCGAGGTATGAATACGTAAAATCAAACCGATAAATATAGAAATCTAGATAAATTAATGTGACGGCTTTGAGCATTCTTTTTAAATCGTAAATTTTCTCTTATTGGTTAGACTTACCATAAACGAAGAGATTGAAGTCGTCATGACCGAAGAGATCGAGAATCTTGTCCCACTGGTGCTGCCAGAAGTTGCCAGAGGCTCCCCAGAAGTGCTGCAGATGGCTGAAAGAGAAGGAACTCAGCAACGACGAACATGACGAGGATGCTGCAATTCTATAATCAAATTTATTTTTTCTGGAAGAGGAGATTTTAATTTATTGTCTCTTACTGTTTTAAAACTTTCCCACAGTCATGCTCTTCAAACAAAAGTAATGTCAGATTGATCATCAGAGAATGCAGTCATTATATATATATAGATGTGTGTGTGCATGCATGTATAAATGTTTGCTTACTATGTGGCCGTATTCCTCATGGCCAGAAGAACCACAGAAGTTGTGGTTATGATTGCAATGGTCTTCTTGAGGGAGGACCATACTGTTCCTTCGCCTTCTTCCAAACTGTGCTTGGAGGGCGCCTCTTCTTTTTCGGGGGTCATCGCCAAAAGATCCATTCTCGGGCGAACGAAAGTGTCTTCCATGTTGCCTGAAAAGTAAAAGGTCCGCTTAGTCGCCGCCAGAAGGATATTAAGTTCTGATGATTAACTTTACAGTACACAATAACCATGAAAAAACGGTAATATTGTGATATTGTACGTGTTTTTTTTTATAGAACAAAAAAATTTCACTCAAAAATACGCAGCATAAGTGATAAAAATGACGGGTTTTTTTAAATCGTCCTTGAAAAAATTCTCTGTGAAATAATTGCTAAAAATTACATTTGTGTGGAAGTTGATCAAGATATTTGTAAAATAGTTTAACTTGTAAAGCCAAATAGTCTTCCTATTGAGACAGACATGCAACCTTGCATATTTCTGTTATCTATTGACATTCAAGAGTCACAGAACATGAAGACAGAGGTAACATTAGTCCCACGTGGCCACTTATTCCCGGCAAGGAAGTTATTTCCCTTATGCATCCAGCGCCAACAATTCGTAAGAAGATACGCCGTGGCATCTGATTACGGCTCAAGACTTAGTTTACTGAGTACTTTAATGCTGTGGATGGTAGTGATTATGATGAAGAATGATTGCTTGCTTAAGAGAAACTGACTGTAAGTAAAATAAGCCATTTTCTTTCTTTCTCCATGTGGTGATGCGCGCCCCAGACCTTAGCCGCAGTGTTAAGCACATTGCATTGTTGCCTTACTTCCTTCGTACTTTACCGTAGGTCCTTGGTCTTTTATGTTTTATTTCACCTTACCAAAAAAATGCTCTTGTTGTTGTGTTAGCTTTGCTCGATGAAGTTCTGACTTTCCCCGCCTCTGACGTGGGCAATTGAGGCTTTAGGGTTGTAATCTGAAATGCAAGTGAGAAAAGCAAATACAGTTCCGCTCTTATTTTCGCAGTGGAATCATGGGTGTTTCCGTATGGAACTGTGTAACTATATATACTCTGTTTTTTTTCATCTGTCCATCGGCCTGTGGTGTTTTTGTATGGTAACACTGCGTCCCGGTAAATAGTTACGCTGTGTGTAAGTGTTAGGTTAAATAAAAGGATATCTGGGTGTACATTTGCAACTGAAAAGTGTTTTAATAATTTACTGAATGCGAATTACACCGTTAATATTCGAAATAGGATATTATTATAATCGTTGAATGTAAGCCGAATGTAACTATCTAAAGCCCGGGACGCAGTGTTGCCATACAAAAACACCACAGGCGGATGGACAGATAAAAAAAAAACAGAGTATAGGTATAGCAGTCTTAGAAATAATTTTTTGTTTATATACAACTCTTATTTTTCCTTCTTTCTTTTTGTTATTTTAACTGGACTGTTAAGATTGCTTATAGCCTACTATATTATTCCGATATTATGGAAAAGGTTTCGGTAATATAATTTTGAATATTTACTCCATAACATTTCGATTCATTATCAGTTTTATGCATTCTTTTCCTTCTGTAAGAGATTCACCGCGTATTGCAACAATGATTCACGCAGAGCAGCTAGTTACGGAAAAACTTCATCTGAAGTCAGATACAGTGCCCTGTCTCTAACATTTTTACCCATTGTTCATTTTTGCATTTCTGTCCTTTTTACCTAAATTGGGAATTTTTCACACTTTTTTTTTTTTTTTTCACTGTGACCACCTATATATTTAAGCGCTTTGTACTCGGTTACGGATACTGAAGAGATTTGATCATCAGAGAACTCATCACCTCCATCACATATTAAGGGCATCCATGTTTGTATCTTGATTCATTCCAGAATCACTGCTTGTTGGCAAGTCTCCTTATTTATTACCTGAATTCATGTTTTCAGACTAGTCATTGATAAGTGATTTAAAAGGCTATGTCATTTCCCAGTTTCTTGTCAATAATGCAATTATTTAGAGAAAACAACCAGTCAGCTTGTAAGGACAACGTCCTTTTGCTATTTTCATTCCACTATAACAACATGCTAAATTCTAATGCACATCATCTTATGTAGTAGAATTATCTGGCCTTTCCGCAGACTCACTACAGTGTGTTTCGGTGTTTAACGAATAGTTTGGCCGGCCATTCACGACTCACGTCGACCGTTTTAGTGTGAGGCAAGCCACAAGGATGGTAGTTGGGTGCTGGTCAGCCAACATACAAAATTAGACGGCATTCCGGACACATCCACGTCGACGTTGTGGATTTGCCTGCCTCATTCAGGGGACTTGAGCCAGGGCGTCAGCAGAAGGACTTCGTCGCTTGGAATATTCCACCAGGGAACAAATGGAAAGCGTTTCTCATCAGGCAATACTCAGGTACTTCAAAGGTGACAGCTTCCAAGTGGGATAGTGGGGTCAAACATCAAGGCAGAGTCTGGATTCCAGATGGTGGAGTAGAAGAGGAATTAGCCATAGATTTTCACCAAGACTACAGCATACTGGAGTGGGTTGCTGGCAGCATTGTCGGACTCAGATGTGATACTGCTTCATCGGGCTAACTGCCACAATAACTGGCTAGGGTGAAATGCAATTTGATAGGGCATACCAGCCCATATATATATCCATTTTGGGAGTCACCGGATGTAGAATGTCTAACATCTGTTAAAACTGGGGTGACATTCTTCGTTCCTTTGGTTTTTCCCACTAATCCCCTAGCAGGTAACAGAAAAGGTCATTGAAACACTGGCATGGGAAAGTGTACAAAGAAGTGCTAATTGAGTTTGAAAAGGTATGGCTTGCCAGCAGAGCTGCAGGTGCGAAGCTCTGTGAAAACAAGATAGGGTGAGATGTCAGGTCATAGAGACCATAAGCGTGAGGGTGTGAATTCTAACGAACTTTAGGGGGCTTGTCCCTTCAAAGGACTTTTGTGCAATTTGACTGGGGATTTGCATAATGACGGAAAGGGGCCGAGGTCCCATAAGTTAGCTACCTTCCTCAAAATTGAGTCACTATTGACTTAAAGCTGGTGTCTTAATTGGATTTGGGACGGCGATGGCCACGACAAGAGTATGACTAGTAATAAATCAAAATTGACAGAATGTTAAAAAGACATTTTCATTTTTTTGTCTTCGGGACATCATTAAGGAACAATATGGATAAACAATAAGTCAAAATATCTCACAAGTCACAACACGTTTTGCTTTTACTCTATGTTCTTCCAAAACTGATTCCTCTGTTTCCCCATGTTTCTTCCAATTTCCCTCATGTTTTAAAAGGAGCAAAAAGTATAGAACAAGTGTTAGAAAGATGCTTGTCACTTTACATACCAGGTGTTTCAAATTTAGACCCACCCCCCCTCCATCCACAGAACAAATGAAAAGTTATGAAGTTTTCTGCTATAGCCTATCTCCAAGTACATTATCTTAAGTTTCTATTAAGCAATTTTTCATTTTACATTTCTTGTATTTTCAGACTAAGTGATGGAGTTACATACAGCCGTGACTAACGACTTAGAAGAAATCAGATGGATCAACCAAATCCGGGCTATAACCTTCAGAGAGGCCAGGGATGCTGGTGCATCCTTCATTTCACGTTCCTGGATAGCTAAATACATTAAAAGAGGTGAATCCTTTATTAAAAGAAACTGGAACAAAAATCCATATGACTGTCACCGCAAAAAGAGTGAGAATCTTGGAAGACCTAAAGTCTCAGGAGTCATAAAGGGGAAAGAAGAGATGTTATAGTGCTGTATATCGTGAGTTGAAAAAATCTGGTATCAAGCCATTTCATGATATCAGCAAGCCCAACATCACTCAGCAACAGAGAGAAGACTGTGCATGGTTTTGTGGTTCATTTCTTAAAGATTGGGATGAAGCGATATGAATGAAATACTTCTTCCAAATCAAATGTATTCTTTAGATACTGAACAAAGGGGGGAAATGCAAGTATCATTGAAACCGTCTCCCTCTCCGTCTATGGTATTCACTGGAATCCAATAAAGAAAAGAAAAGGAAGCCAGATGGAATCTCCCCTCCATCAAAGATAGGCCAATCCATTAAACACTGATCAAAGATTTCAAACATATTTTCAAAAATCTTTCGTTCTCCATTAAAAATACTCATCATAAACCAGTCGAAGGAAAAAGCACACTTACAAAAATGCATTTGTCTCTGTCTGGTGAAAAAGAATGAGAACATTATGGAAAATTCACTTTCTTCCGTCTTTCCTGAAAAAGGTAGCAGATAAGTATATTCATGCAGTAATTGAAAGAGGTAAAAAATCTGACGTTGCTCAAAGAGCAGTAACCTCCCTACCTGCATTCCCTCATCATCATGATTGCTCTCATTATCACTCATTCAGCACAGACCTAGTCCTAACTCCTGATTCAACAATTCCGTGACATTTACACTACTTTCTTGATATGCAAAGCTATCATTGAAATTAGGTTACAGTGAAGGCCATTCACGGTTGATTTACTAATTGAAGAAACTGTAATGTTACATTTTTCAAGAACCTGCAAGAAAAAATCATGATTTAAAGCCTAGCAATCCAGTTGCCTAATGCACTTCATCAACCCCCTTCTCCCTGATTACTCAGACATTGCATACGCCATGTTGGCCGAGGGCAGCCTTAGGGAAAACCGGTCATTTTAAAAATTTGTCTCACTGACAAACGAAGCCTTAAAATGCATATGTCTATAGAACATTCCCTGCTCAGAATGGCCTTTTCTTTCATATCTCGAAATATTTGTATAAAATCGTGGCTAGCAGTTAAGAGGCATTCAAGCCTGTAGGTTACGCCTCCAAAGAGACTAGAATTAGACAGGTTAGGCATATTTTGGGAAAAATGTGGTTATAATTGTGTATTGGGCAACTGACTCTTTCGCTGATTTGAGGGGAATTCATCCGATAGCCAGGAATTAAGCCGGGTAGCTACTGCTGGCAGTGATCTTAAATGCTGTTTAGTGTAAGAAGTGTTCCTGTGTTTCTGGGGGGGAAAGTGAATAAGTGATAACGGGAATTAATTACGCGTGGCCGCTAGTGTAACCGGGTACTAAGCTAAGACGAGTGCAAATAACTTCGGACCTATGAAGACGTGAGTGTATAAGCTTTTTTTTCTTTATTGGTGTTAATTTGCTCACAAGTGTATTTCATTTTGATGTCCCTTGGGATTCAGCGAATGTTAGGGGTTGGTTGTAATTGCAATGCATTAGAAAAAGTAGTACGATAAGTTTCGTTTTTGTGTGTGGCATGAGAGAGAGAGAGAGAGAGAGAGAGAAAGGCTGCTTGGAAAATGGTTGCGCTAACTCAGCAGATTTTGGTTCGAGATACAATCTCTTTCTCTCGCTAGCTTCTTCCTGTTTTCTATAGACCATCCTGTGACCTTGTGATAGTTCGATCAGCTGGTCGACCTTGATAGCGGTTTATTGGGAATTGGTGCATGTTTATTTTTTCTTTTATTGGTGAATGATATATTATTACTGATGTGTTGGTGGTTTGTATGGGCATAAACATATCAATGTTACTGAGGTCGGGGCGAATCCTGAAGTATAAGAGTTCCCATAAAGAAGGCAAAGTGGCCGAAGCAAGTACAAGTCAAAAGTTGGTGCATAAGATAACTAACATAAATGCAGGAGTTAGCCCTTTTCGAGGCATTGTTGATGGCATTCTGTCCCAACCAGTGCAAATTTTTATTGATGGAGTGAATAACTACTTAAATGCCAAGAGAATTAAAGGTGATGCAGAGGCGTTCACAGAGGCAAAAGCCTTGTTAGATTTCAATAAAAGGGATTTGTCATTTAGATGCCGTAGTTTTCAGTACACAAGATGTCGGTCATGGACCGAATTACAAGCATTTTTAAGGGCGGCTTATGGCTCGAAAGAACACGGAGGTATAGTAAGATATTTAAGAGAGCTGTACAAAATTAGAAAAGGGACAACAAGCCTTATTGAGCATAGCTCAAAACTTTTTCACTCAGCAGGAGAATGGATACAGAAATTGAGAAATTCCACATGGGTAAATGGGAATAATGTCTAACTCGACAATTTACATAAATTGCTGCATTTCGCAATGCTTCTACATGACGTCCCAGATGCCATTGTAGATAGTTTTGATGAAAACATTGAACCTACATCAGACGAAGAACTAATTTATGCCCAAATTCAGAAACATATGTCCAAATGCCCCACAGTGGATAGTACATTTTTTAATGGGACCGGTCCAAGAAATGCAATGCAAAGAGACACATTTTCCTTCTCCTCGTTTGTGTGCAAAAGTGGAATATAATAGAGGATTGATCAATCAAAGGCAACAGCAATTGCATTGCTACAATTGTAATAAACCAGGGCACACAAAGAAAGTATGTAGAGTCAAATATTGTGGAATGTGTAAAAGTGCGGATCACTGTTGGCAGGCTTGTCCATCTCAGATACAGAGGGATGCAAGACCTACACCTCAGAAATTTGGGAGTTATAATACGAGAACTTCCCAGGCAGGTCACTCAAAAGGGCAAAGGGATCAGCGAAATTTTTGGAAAGCCGATCAACAAAAAGGGTACAGATGATTTGTACATGCCATTGTGGTCTTGTGGGGCACGCCCCAGAGCTCAGGCCGATAGTATATGGAACAGTGGAGGATGTGGATATCCCAATTTTTATTGACACAGGAGCGTCTGTGAATTTAATGGAACATAATCTGTATCAATCCATGTTCTCCCATTACCCTTTGAAACTCTCAATGGAGACGGTGTGTGATGTGCAAGCCCATAGATTAAACAACCTGGGTTTTGTTAGAATACAGTTTACTCTGGGTGATAAAGTGTTAACAGATCCATTTTTGGTTATAAAAGGGGTTGCGTTGGGCAACAGACTTTGCATGTAGAAGACACAGAATATCGGTCCATACAGGTGTTAGTGATATAACAGTTGGAATACCAGGTCTTTTTGTCCCTTATGAGGACGCAAGTGAAACTGTGGATATGGGGAATACTGAAAATGGGGGTGCTTTTGGCGGTGCTAATGGTAATGATACCAGGGATATGGGGAGTGGTGATACCAGAACCCACACTGATGATACGGGGAATAACAGCGGTGATGTTGGTGATAATAAACGGGATATAGAGGGCCACGGTGGTAATAATTTTGGCGGGTTTTACAATGGTGTTATGGGTGGTGATGCTGATACTAATACTAATACTGATACTATTAATGATACTAACAATGGGGTCTTGGTGGATGAAATGAGAACCACGGGTAGTGATATTAATGGAATCGTGGAACAGGGAGGTACTAACCACAAATATAAATGTGTTTTATCAGAGGATGTTATTTTAATTCCAGGTTCAAAGTCTATGGTAAGCCAGACTGAGGGAAGTGAAAAAGCCCAGGGAAGTATGCGTAACTGAGGGTAGCGAGAAACTAAGAGGGGTTATAAGCACTGCATCAGTTAACAGTGCATCAAACACTGGTGTTACATGGGTAGAATTACTGAACTGTAATGATACAGTTAGGAAATACCAGAAGAATACATATGTGGTAGACCTCCAAGATTGGAGTAGTGACAGTGGTTCAGTAGAGGGAAAACTGAGTTTTCAGAGGCAGAAATGCGATCAAGGAAGAAAATATTTAGAGAACATTTAGCTAATGCAGATTATGAAGAGCATATAGAAGCACTAAGCGAACTTTTGGCAGAATTTGGGAGGGGATAAACTGAGATTGACTAATGTGTTAGAACATAAGGTGAACTTAGAGGAAGGTACAAAACTCATTTTTATTCCTGCATACCGCATACCTTTCAGAATCAGAGAACAGGTAGAAAAAGAGGTCTGTAAATGGGAAGAGGAAGGAATCATTAGACCTAGTGCGTCTCCATACAACTTTCCTCTGTTAGTAGTGCCTAAGAAGGACAGTTCTGTCCAAGTATGCGTCGATTTTAGACGTTTGAATGAGAAGACAATTCCTGACTGTTACCCAGTCGCGTGCATACCAGATCTTTTTGTAGAAATGGGGGACATAATATTTATAGCTCAATTGATTTAGTGCAGGGTTTTTTGCAGGTCCCTCTTAGCTAAAATAGCAAGCAATATACTGCCTTTTCAGTGCCCAAGGGATGCTATGAATTTACGCGGATGCCGTTCGTTTTATCAGGTAGTCCTATGACCCTTACGAGGTTGGTAAACAGTTTTCCACGGGTCATTGGGTAAAACTGTTTTTGTGTACACGGATGATATACTAATTGCAACAGACTCGATTGTGCAACACTTAGAAGTGCTTAAGGAAGTACATAGGAGACTTAGGTTAGCAGGATTGAAAATTAAGCTAGCTAAGTGTTCCTTCTTGAAGAAGCAAATCACATATTTAGGCCATGTCATATCTAAATAAGGGGTTAGAGTAAATGACAATAAAGTCAAAGCAATATCAAATTTTCGTACCCCGAAATCAAAGAAAGAAATTAAGTCATTCCTAGGAATGGCAGGATTTTTACGTAGATTTGTGAAGTGATTTTCTAACATAGCAGCTTCTCTAACAGATTGTATTGCGGGAAGACATTCAATTTCATTGGGGAGAATTGCAAAGAGTAGTTTTTCAAAAACTTAAAGACGCATTAATGAATCCCCCAGTTCTGAAATTTCCAAATTTCAGCGAACCATTCACATTAGTGACTGATGCCATTCAGGAGGGTATAGGTGCTTGCCTTATGCAAAGATTTGATGGGAGGTTCAATCCCATTGCTTTTTATAGCAGGAAATTTAGGATAAAGGGCAGCAATGAAAGACTTATGGCTACCATAGATAAAGAAGCCTTTGCAATAGTATCAAGTTTGGTTCATTTTGAAATGCTACTGATGGGGAATAAAGTAGTTCTTACAGACCATAAGCCATTATTGGATCTTTTTAATAAACCCGATTTGTCACCCAAAAGAGCTCGATGGTTCTTAACTATCAGGGACTTTGATGCAAAGCTCAGAAATGTAGAAAGCAAATTAAATGTAGTTGCAGATGCCCTTGGTAGAAGTTTTTATGATACGGAAGGATTTCAAGTTGAGATAATTACTAATGATTCTATACAATGGGATACGGGTCTCATAGAGCTAAGGCAAGATGAAGATGACATTTTGGCAAACACAAAAGCGTTTTTCAGAGGAGAATCAGTCAGGAAAGGTTATAAGTTACCCTTTTCAGGTTTAGAATTAGAAGGTCATCTGTTGGTCAGGAAAATTAAATATAAATTAAGGACTAGTGAAAGTAAAGGAGACACGACACATCGTAATTCAGAAAGTCCTAATTCCAGTAGTTTTGGATATAGTACATTGCAGGTTCCGTAGTCCACACTTGGGGATAGAAAGTCATGGGGATACAGAAAGTAACAATTATTCCATACAAACCAGAAGCTAGTGGGTTATGTGAATGAGCAAACAGGAAAGTGCTCAAAGCTCTCAGGAAGACTGTAGGAGGAAACGATAAAAACTGGGGTAGATATATAGATATTATTAGACATAACATCAACACTATGGTCAGTGATTCCATTAAAATGTTTCCATTCGAAGCATTGTTTGGTTGCCAAGCACAAGGCACATTCGATCTGTTAACTATACTTCATCATAGAGAAGATACAATTAAAGCATTAATTTCCACAGCAAAGGAGAGACATGCTTGTCTCAGCCATAATCTCGAGGCTACAACCCAAGAAATGGTGGAAGGAAGCAACGAGAAATCATTAGATGTTAAAATTGCTGTTGGAGACAATGTATTCCTAAAAATCAATGTGAGAAATGAACTAAATCACAAGTTAGGTCCAAAATTTGAGGGTCCTTTTAGAGTTATCGAGGAAAAGACAGGAAACAGATTTGTAGTCTTAGATGAAAAAACAGGTCGGTCAAAATTAACTCACATATCTAAATTGAAAAAGATTGGTAGTGGTAGATAATAATGTAACATTGCGCAGTTGCATTTTTTTTCTTTCCAGATTTTGGAAATGGATGACAAAATGTGATTAAGCAGTTTAATGTAACATTTTTTTTTCCTTTCATTCTTTTACTATTTTCTTATTATGCACAAACTGCGGCAATTTAGCGTAAAAACCAGAAGTAATTATTTCATGATGGAAAACGGGGTGAAAAAATATGGGAAATTACCTATGATTTTTGGTGGTGATCTGTGGTTTTATGAACCAAAGAGGTGGTGATTGTGGTTCCTTTTGGTGTTATGGCTCTTGGGGGGTGACACTAGTGCATTGTGGTTTTATGGGGCCCTATAAAGGTGTTATATTTTATATGATTATATTCACCAGTGGTTATATTTGGCGGTATATAATTGTTATGCATAATTTCTGGATTGTAATTTTCTGTGGTTTATATCCCGACTAGGTGATTACTGGGGTGTTATATACATGTGGCGGTATCATAAATGGTTTACTTTGAGGTACATCGGTGGTCAAATGGCTTAGGATTTAGCCTTTGGGGGATATTTCATAATTGGTAGCTTTTTAATAGACGTTTTCGAGGACAATTTTTTGGGTATCCTTGAGGTGACAATGAGGATGTCCTTAGGATAATTTTTGAGGAATGTGGTTCTATAGTATCAGTAAAGATTTATTGGGGATTTATTGAGGACTCCCAGCGAGGATCTAATGGATGGTTTTTGGGTCATTTGAAGGAATGATTTCTGAGTTTACGAGTCTGACTAGACAAGTCAAAAGTGTGATTTTAGCACATGTATACACAGGTGGCTTGGTGCTGACAATGCTGTGGTGTCTGAGATGAGACAGATTGATGATATTTTCTTTTTGAGTTGATTACTCAGAGGTTTGCACTGCTTTCAGGAATGTCGATGATGACATTCTATGGTGAAGAATTTTAAGGGGTCAATTCAGGGGTTGATGCGGATATGTTGCAGCAGCAATTTGCGTGACAATATATACTACATTTTATAATGGAAAAGTGCTAAATTATTTTTTTTCTCCTTATACATTTTGTAATGGGAAAAGTTGAATTATTTTTTTTGTCCAAGGGAAACTTGTAATCGGGATTAAGCGTTTTTTTTATGGTATCTTTACATATGATTTCTATTATAGAGAGGGGGTAGAATTTATCTTGGGATACATAAGATACATAAGATAGAAGGGATATTCAACATTACGTTTCACGGAGGTTAGCTATATAAACATTACAGGGGTTTTGCTGTATAGACATTATGGGGTTTGTGATAGTATATTTGTCAGATATGGGATTAATAATGAGTGGTCAGTTGGTGATAATAATTCTCCCAGTAAGCTTAATAGGGGTCAGTAGATAAAGATCATATTTTATTTTAGCATAGAATTTTAGTCCTTAATAATTGACTATGAGATTGGGTATGTTAGTTCATGACAGATTCGTGTGTCAAAGCAAGACTTTATTTGTTCTAAGATCATGTAGACTTGTCAGAAAGTGAGTTAGAACCTATTAATGATGAAACACGGACACATGGTGACTTTAGAGAATTCCCAACTTCACACGAGTGGTGACAACGAAAACAATTTACGATCTACAGTGCCAGAGGTCGGATCTTCACACGGGTGAAGATGTCGATGGATCGGCTCAGGATACATTCTGGGACAAATCAGGAGTCTACAATACTTCTACAAGGCGGGTGCAGGACGCACTTGCATGCGAGTCACGGCTATATTTCAAGTCGGCAGCGAAGTGGTGGTTACGATTCCTTCATTGGAAGACGTCGAATCTACAATTCAGCAACGAGGGTGTTAGGATACACCTACAGGGGTCGCAAACACTTAAAATGGCTCATGCAGAGTTGTTTCGAGATGGTTTATGTGCTCAGCCGGGATCTGCAATTCTTCGACAAAGGTGTTCGTGAAACACTTACATGGAACCACGAGGCGGTTAAAGTTCCGCCTACACTGGAGACGGTTACAGTTCCACCGCTAGAGGATAACGATGGGGATGAATTCTTCTTTGACGAATGCTACACAGTTCCAGTGATTGCTGTTATGTAGCCATAATGATGGTCAAAATATGTGTGCTGTAGGAGCTATCTTGCAAACATTATGAACTATGTAGTATATACCAGTAGCCAATGTTGTGTGCAACAGGGGTGCACAAAAGACAGAGGTGGCCGAGCCATCTTAAAGGCACTGGTAGCAATATATAATATTAAATAGTTGGGTTGATAACCTTAGCTCTTGCCAGTTAGAGACAGATGCAAAACGCTGGATTCCTCGAAGATGCTAAGACGAAAAAACAAACAGGAAACTTGCCTGTGCACAATTGAGGTCATTGACACATTCCAAAGACATGAGTTAATCACGAGTTTCATGTATGTAGCATGCGTGTATCTGTGCGTCAGTTAGTGGGTGGGAGTTTGTTATGGGTGTCACAGAAAATGACATGTAATCTCTGGTATGTGAATTGGCAGGGAAATTGGACGGCTAACTGTCAAAGTGGACAGTAGTGTTTTCGGTGTAGTAGAAGAGGCGTTGGAGATCCATCAGAAAAGGTAATGTGGAAAACTTTGGAAAAGTTAACAATTGAAACGACAATTACTTCAGTTCTAGAGAAAGGGAAGTGCGATGTGACACACATTTTATTGACAAACTTTAATGTTTAATGGTGTTATAATAATTATGGTCTCTTTATTTCAGATGGATTCGAAGTCACCAATTAGAAAAATGGGTTTTCTCTAGCCAGTATTTTTTTTTACTTTGATAAACTATGAATGTTTGGACAGAAAGAGTAAAAAGGGATACTTACTTAAATAGGATTTTGGGAAGAATATGATAGTTTAACATTTCTTTTTTTTTTGGGGGGGGGGTCATTTTATTCCATATTCATGTTAGCTAATTTTGGGAAATAAAAAGTATATTTATGTAACAGCACGAGTTTATTTTAGCATAATTTGATACTTTGATTTTCAGCTAACTTCAGAGATGGCATTCAACATGAAAGGTAGGCCATGTTACCAGTTAGGAGTATTTTTCATTGTTTTTAAACGAGTGTCATTTTGACCCGTAATCTATAGATATATAATTATATATTATTATAGACTATATATATAATATATATATCTATATATATATATATATATATTTATATATATGTGTGTGTGTGTGTGTGTGTGTGTGTGTGTGGTGTGTGTGTATGAATACTTGAAATTGTTTAAAACTTCTTTTTTCTTCTTCTTCCAGCTTTATCCCTATTCGGCCCCTCGAGTAGGTTCCTTCACGTGGTGAGGGGGTAAGGGATTCTGCCTTCAAGTTTGCGAAGGCCGGATCCTGACGGAACGCCTACAAAACTTTTGGCATTAATTTGCGTGGACATTTCCACTTTCGAAAAATTTCTCTGCTTGGGTGAGTCTGGGAGGGGTTCGTGGTTTGGAGGGGGTTTGCATTCGAAGCTAATTGTGGGAGTTGTGGTGGTGAGTCGCCACCCAATACGGTTTGGACCCAAGAGATGGTGATGGGATTTTCCCATTGTTATCTTAAGGGCGGAACCATCTCCAGGGATCAGCCCGTCGGAAATCCAGGGGGGGCTGGTTTTTGGGATGGGACTCCTGGCTTTTGTCCGGAAGCCCACCAATATGTTTGGAGTGGGGAGTCTGTCCCCATTAGTGGGGGTAGAACTCCCAGCAGGCAGATTGGCTTATACCTGGGCCACTGCAAGCATATTGGTGCTATCCCGAAAGGGTAGGGTATGGGGCAGACCGTGGGGAAGCAACTTCTACGTGTGCCATTGGTGGAGAATGTCGGACCCTGTCTAGTTCGCGATACCTTGTTGGTCTTCCCAAGCAGTTGTTGTGTGTGTGTGTGTATATTCCCCCCCCCCTTTTTTTTTTTTTTTTTTTTTTTCCTTCAAACTAACATGGATAATATGTCTAGTACATTGTCCCCTGGATCCCCGACTCTTGGCACCATTGACAACCTTAGGCTTGGATAAGGACCTCCCTTTGCCATCCCCAACCTCCTCCAATGAAAACATCAAAGATTCTTTGATTGTTACTACAAGCCCTTATGTAGTTCAGAACAGAGGAAAGAATAGCAGATTTAATAATAGAAATAAGAATGCTAATCCTGATATTGGAATTTTACTTGGATCTCAAGAACCTGAGACTTATAATAAATACCTTTCTCTTGATCTCGACAAAAGCATAAAAGAACTGAATATATTTGATGTCCATAGAGATATTGTAAAATGCATTGGCAGAGAACCAAAGATAGCCTCTCAAGGTGAAGGAAGCTTGCTTGTCGAAGTTTCATCACCAGATGAAAGTAGAAAATTACTGTCTATTAGTGCTGTAGAAGGAAGCACAGCAAAATGCACTCCTCACAAAACAATGAATCAGTCTAAAGGTAGTAGTGTATAGTACTGAACTCCTACATTATTCTGAGGACACTCTCCGGAAAGAAATTTGCTGATCAAAAGGTGGTAGATGTGAGACGAATCAAGAAAAAGTTTTGGGAATATTACATACCAACACCTACTCTGATACTCACATTTGATTGTTTGAGACTCCCTAAATTTCTGAAAGCTGCATGGCTTCACCTGCCAGTTAGACAGTATATTCCCGCTCCCAGAAGATGTTTCCATTGCCAAATGTTTGGCCTTTGATAACAACATGTAGGAAAAAAGAAAGGAATGAACCAGCCTATGCTTTAACTGTGGAAGAAAAGAGCATGGGAATTGTGAACTTACTCCATGCTGCCCTAATTGTGGGGAGACCATAATGCAGCACATAAATCATGTATCAAGTATCTCATTGAAAAAGGAAACACTTTGTATCAAGACTCAAGAGCGCATTACCTTTAAAGAAGCAAGACAAAAGACTTTGCAGAAATTCAACACTCAGAAGTCATTTGTAGATGCAGTAAAAGGAAATGAGGAAAGACAAAAGAAATTGAATCTTAAAAAGTGTAATGAAGATAAAGAAGAAAAATGGATGCTGGGAAAATTGTCAACAAGAGGACTTTAAGTGAAGAGTCTGTAACAATGGCCTGAATCAAAGGTCAAGCACCTTGAGAAAGGAGATACATCCGTAGAAAAAAGTTGATTCAAAACAAAAAATGAGTAAACCTTCACCATCCTGTGGTTCAGCTGACCCTCCATAGAACATCGGAATTAATGGAAAATAATGAGTCGTATCCCACTATCTTATCATACAAAACAGCAGCAACAAATGTAGAACCTAAGGCAAACAAAATGTTAAACTCAGTTCAGCTTGGTTTAGACAATAAAATTAGACTAGCTGAAAATGATAAACCAGATACTGCAAGGGTCGAAGATAATACTAAAGATACTGCTGTTTCAAATACCATCATAAGTGATCACTTGGTACATTCAAATGACCCTCTAAGTACTCCTTCGACATCTGGAACTGTACCAAAAGTCCGTCACAAAACTCAGATGTCATCTTCGAAGAAAAAACCCAATAAAACGATCTTGGACAGGGGATCATCCTCTAGAAAATAGGTACTTTCTCTCTGCTATAAACTACAATGGAACTGCCAGGGAACTTTCGTGCCAAATATGAAGAGCTACTATGTTTGATTAATACTTATAATCCAGTATGCTTAGCACTACAAGAGACTATGCTAAGCAACAACAAAAATTGCTTCCTCCTAAAAAGAGTTTTTTGCATTCCACTCCCAATTCCCTTATAGGGAATTTCGGTGGGTTGGAAGTGCTCTTCTTGTAAGACGAGATATTGCTCACTCAAAAATACAGTTGCAAACTCAATTACAAGCTGTAGCTGTCAAAACTCACTTAAAAAAGACTTACACAATTTGTTCATTGTATCTCCCTCCTAATAACCCAATACTTGAACGACAGTTAACACACTTGTATGAACAGCTACCCCACGACCATTTCTTATATTGGGAGACTTTAATGGTCGACATGAACTTTGGGGTGACATTTTAACAAATCAAAGAGGAAACCTTATCTTATCATCAATAGAAAATTCAGATATGACCCTTTTGAATACTGAAAAACCCACCCATTTTCACATTCAGACTGGTACATTTTCATGTATTGACTTATCTATCACCAGTTCTGATACATTCATTGACTTCAACTGGGAGGTATTGGAAGATCTATACGGCAGTGATCATTTTCCAATTGTCATCA
This sequence comes from Macrobrachium nipponense, assembly GCF_015104395.2. Classification (NCBI taxonomy): domain Eukaryota; kingdom Metazoa; phylum Arthropoda; class Malacostraca; order Decapoda; family Palaemonidae; genus Macrobrachium; species Macrobrachium nipponense. The sequence continues at coordinate 8,879,564 of NC_087200.1, read as the reverse complement.
GAACTGAGAAATATGAGCCAGTATACAGAATGCCTAGGTGGTGTACCAATAAAGCAAATTGGCCCCTTTTCGAGGAACTCAGTTATACTGAAACTAGATGCAAAAGATATGCCAACAATAGGAGAAGCAGTGTTCTATTTAACAATGATTTTTACGTTTGCAGCAGAAAAGGCAATCCCAAAAACCAGTGGAAAATTGCATCGGAAGCCTGTTCCATGGTGGAATGTTCAATGCAAAATAAGACATAAAGTCATGAGAGCAGCTTATACTAGGTACAGAAGACATCGCTGTGAATGCTACTTGATCTCCTTTAAAAAGGCTCGAGCCAAATTCAGATGGCAAATAAAGCATGCGAGACGAGAATCATGGGCACTTTTTATATCACAATTACCTGGAAAACACCTATAACCAAGATCTGGACAGTTATTAAGAAAATAGCAGGAAAGTACAATCCTAGTCCCCTTCCAGTTTTAAAAGTCAACGGTGACTTTATAACAGACTCAAAGGCTGTAAGCAATGTTTTTGCAGAACATTTTGCAATGATATCAAGTAGGGATGAAAATTCTCCATTCTACAGGGAGAGAGTGTTAGCAGAGTCTGAAACACTTGATTTTACCTCTTTTAAATCTGAAATCATATAATATGCCTTTTACCATGGAGGAATTTTTATTTGCTCTTGGTAACAGTAAAAACACTGCACCTGGACCTGATGAAATTTTATATGAAATGATCAAGAATACTTCAAAGAAACTAAATTTTTTATTTTAAGTGTTATTAATAGAATTTTTAAGGATGAGTGGTTACCCTAGTGTTTGGGAAATAGCAACAGTTTTACCCTTTGTCAAGCCAGGGAAAGATTCATCTGTCCCTACAAGCTATAGACCAATAGCTTTAACTTCCTGTTTTTGTAAACTTATGGAAAAAATGGTAAATTTTAGGTTGGTATGGTTTTTAGAATCAAAGAAGATTATATCATCATCTCAGTGTGGCTTTCGCCGTATGCATTCTTGCACAGATAAAGTATTGGATACGTTTGGAGAATGCAATTTGTCAGGCATTTGCTTCCAAGCAGCATTATGTGGCAGTTTTCTTTGACCTAGAAAAGGCGTATGATACTACCTGGAGGCATGGAATTATGAAAGTCTTGCATGAAATTGGTCTGCGTGGAGAACTACCACTTTTTATTAAAGTCTTTTTAAAAAACCGTTATTTTAAAGTCAGAGTAGGTAGTACTCTGTCTAATTTGAAAGAACAAGAGGAAGGAGTACCACAGGGAAGTGTGTTAAGTGTCACTCTGTTTGCCTTAGCCATAAATGGGATAGCCTCAAAAATTCCAAAAGATGTAATGTCAACAATGTTCGTTGATGATTTATCTATTTCGTTGTGCTGCATCTAAATGTCTGTTGCAGAGCGAAAACTCCAGTTGGTAATAAATAAAGTTAACAGTTGGGCAGCTGAGCATGGTTTTAAATTTTCCTCTGCCAAAACAGTTGTTATGCATTTTTGCCGTATCAGAGGGGTTCATCCAGACCCAGATCTGTTTTTAAAATGGACAGAGACTCGCATGTGTACAGGAAACAAAGTTTTTAGGCTCATCTTTGACAGCAGGTTGACATGGGAGAGCTCATCTCAGGAGCCTCAAAGTCAAATGCATGAAGGCCTTAGATGTTTTAAAAGTCTTAGGTCATAACAAATTGGGGGGCTGATAGAAAGCACTTGTTACATGTTTATAAAAGCAATAGTTGCTTCAAAATTGGCATATGGGTCAGAAATCTACTCTTTCAGCTACGACAAGGAGATTAGATACTTTGAATGCAGTTCATCATGGGGGAATTAGAATTGCAACAGGAGCCTTTAGATCTTCTCCAATATCTAGTTTATTAGTGGATGCAGGTGCACTGCCCTTAATTTGATTGAATAAAAAATTTACCCTGTTGAAATATTGGTACCAAGCATACGAGAGAACTCCCGGAGTCCTTAGCTTACAATACTGTTTTTAAAGGTGCAATTTTTGTATTTATGAAAAATATCTTCATAATCCTCAAAGCCTTTTGGATACAGGGTAAAATATGCATTAGAGGAGCTCAGTGTAATAAAAGGAAAAGTAATTCCAGCAAAATTTTCAAGATTCCCTCCATGGAAGTTGCCCTCTGTGAAATATTGTAAATGGTTTTCTGGTTGCAAGGCAGACTGTTCAGGTGATATTCTTAAGCAGAAATTCCTTTGCCATGCTGAAAAACATGATAACTCAAGGCAATTCTTTACCGATGGCTCCAAATCCGTGCAGGCGTTGGGTTTGGAGTGGTATACCTTGACAGTAGTGTTAGTGGTGCATTACCAAGTGTGCTTCTATTTTTACTGCTGAACTTTTTAGCATTTTAACAGCCCTAAAGAAAATTGTAACTTTAGAAGGAGATAATTTTACCATTTTTATGTGATTCCAAGAGTGCCTTTGGAAGCTTTAGCATCTTTTAATCCAGTACACCCTGTGGTACTGGAAATAACAGAGTGGTTGTTTTTATTAAAACAAAAACAGAAGGTAGTCAACCTCTGCTGGGTTCCTTCACATGTTGGTATTGTTGGAAATGAACGCGAGCTGATGAATTGGCTAAGTTAGGTACATCAAAAATCCAAAAAGTATAGCAATTCCCTGTTCAGACTACATTCCTGAAATTAAAAAGACGGTAGAATCAGTTTGGCAATTCTATTGGACAATAGAGAGTAATAATAAAATGAGAGAACTCACTGATGTAATCAACCCCTGGCTTTATATGTTAGAAGACCGTCGGAAAGAGACTGCATTATGTAGGTTACGGATCGGCCACACACGGATTACTCATGGGATTTTTGGTTTTTAATGAACAATGACCCTGAACCATTTTGTGAGGATTGTCTTGTTCCCCTCACAGTAAAACATTTAATAGTAGAATGCCCCAGCTTAATATCAGCAAGGAACCGTCATTTTAACGTAGTTGGAAGAATGGATCTTAAACTAGATGCCATTATAGGCAGAGATTTTAATGAGGATAAGCTTTTTAGTTACCTTCGAGAAGCAGGTCTTCTTGAAAAAATTTAGGTTAGTTTGGTCAAGATGTTTGAGTTTGTGTATGTGTTAGTATGTGTCAGTGTATATCATTTGCTTTTAAGTCTTTAGATCAGGAAATTTTTATGTACATAAAATTTACCTCCAATTGATATATCTATTACCATATATATAAGTTTTTAGTACTTTTAATATCTCTTTATTTTGACAGAACTCTGTAGAATTGGAAGTTTGCGGGGTGCCTATGTTGCTTGTATTTTTTGTTTACAATTAATTTGAAATAGGTGTGTAGGTGAGATAGGTATTTTGTGTGTTTTTGGGTTCTCTGTAGTTCTCTGACAGAATTTATATAAACACCTATTTATAGCTTTTGAAATTGACTTTTTTCCTTTGCAATTCCTTTTAATGATCACGGCGTCAATAACCTCGTCGTTGCGACGCCAGTAAGAATTAATAAATCAATCAATTATCCCTATTCGGGGTCACCTGTTTTAATGAGTCTCTTTCATCTACCTCTGCCCTGTGTCGTTTTTCCCACTCCTTCTTCCTCATATCATCGCCAATGCAATCTCTCACCTGGTCTTAGGTCTTCCTCTCCTTCGTGTTCCATCCACCTCCATGCACGTCCATCACTTTTCTTGCCATGTGTTGTTCTTCTCTTCTCATCAGGTGGCCATACCATCTTAACCTTGCCTCTTGCACTTTTTTTATGCTTCAGTGATCTTTACTGTACCCCTAATATGTTCATTTCTAACCCTGTCCATTTTGGTTACTCCGCTAGCTATCTAAACATCCTCATCTTAGTTACATCCAACTTTCTGCCCTCTGTTTTCTTTAGTGGTGCTGCTTCCAATTCATATGTCATTGCTGGTCTGACCACTGCCTTGTGCACTCTGCCCTTTAATCTTATAGGGACTTTCTTATCACATATGACACCAGACACCTTCCTCCAGTTGTTCCAACCACACTGAATCCGGTTGTAAATTTCCTCATCCATGTTACCCTCATTGTCAATCACTGAGCCAAAGTACTTGAATTTATGGACCAGCATTGCCATTTTTTCTTAACAACCTTGGCTTTTAACAGTGTTACCATACACAGTTCTTTTTTATATTATTTGTAATTCACTGGTTAGAACGCATATTTTCCTCTGTAGAATTATTTTCCGTGACAAAAAAACTACACGTCATTAGCTTAGCATAAAGTATTTTTGATGAAGAAAAAATAAAGGATTTCCATAAAATTTATTTCTATAAATAAGCAGGATATGTTTTATAACTTTATTTTCATAATAAAACATAAAAAGGCAAAGTGAAGAATTTTATTCCTCAGTGCCATGGCCCGTGGTCGGAAAAGCCACAGAGGGCTACCAGATGTCAGCAGAAAGTCACACTAGTAGACAAAATTCCTCAAAACGGCAACCCTGTTATGGACCCTTTTGATGTTTCCGCCGCCCAATTTGATTTTGGTTTGCTGGTCGCCATCCAATTTGGTTGTCATATATTCTGTCTTTTTCCTGCTTATCCTTAAACTTCTACTCTCCAAGGCATATCTCCATCTTTTTCAAGTTCTTCTCCAAGTTCTTCCCACCTGTTCTCAGCTACCAAGACTGTCATCTGCATAGAGTAGACACCATGGTGGCTCCTCCCTGACATCCTCCGTCAACACATCCAATACGATATTAAACAGAAGTGGGCTCAGAATGGATCCCTGATGTGGCTTGACTCCAACTTGGAAGTTTTCTGTTCTTCCAACTGTAAATCTGACGCTGGTCTCTACATTTCTATACAGCCCCTGATCATTCTGACATACTTCTCCATCACACCTCTCTCCCTGAGACATCTTCATATTTCTTGACGTGGTACTCTCATATGCCTTCTCAAGGTCTATATAGGCCACATGCAAGATCTTTTGTTTCTCTCTGTATTTTTCCATAATTTGTCTCAGAGCGAAAATACCATCCACAGTACTGAGACCCTTCATGAATCCCCCCCTCAAAGTGAAACCACCTTGACGTGGTGAGGGGGCTCTTGAACCCCTGGAATTTGTTCCCGGGTTTGAGTCCAAGAGTCTCATGTATTTAAAATATTAGAAATGTTTTGGAGTAATTTAGTGGAATTTTCCACTTTTTGAAAAATTTTACTGCTTGGTGAGTCTGAGAAGGGATCGTGCCTTGGAAGGGGTTTGCATTCGAAGCTAATTGTGGGAGGTGTGGTGGTTGAGTCGCCACCCGATATGGTTTGGACCTAAGAGATGGTGATGGGATTTTCCTATTGCAATCTTGAGGGCGGAACCATCTCCAGGGATCAGCCCATCGGAATCCAGGGGGGGCTGGTGTTTGGGGATGGGCCTCCTGGCTTCTGTCCGGAAGCCCACCAATACGTTTGGAGTGGGGAGTCGGTCCCCATTAGTGGGGGCAGAACTCCCAGCAGCGGATTGGGTTATACCTGGCCACTGCAAGCATATTGATGCTATCCGAAAGGGTAGGGTATGGGGTGGACTACTGGGCAATCACTCTCACTTGTGCCATTGGTGGAGAATGTGAATACCTGATGATCCACGATACTTTCTTGATATGAGGTGGTCTGCCTTGGTTTCCCTTTCTGATGTGCTGTTGGGGTCTCAGCGGGGCTCTTGGATTTTGGGTGCGCACTTTTTGGACTTCTGAATATGAACCAGCATTATTCTATGGATTTGGACCAAAGTTTTTCCTCCCCTGGATCCGACGACTTACTGGCACTGGCAACGACTTCTGGCTTGAAGATGGATATGAGCTCGGCTATCAGACAGAATCAAACACTGAGACACCAGGGTGTTAGTAAATCTGGTGGATTTGATCCTAATAATAGAGTCCTTCATTGCACTAATATAAACTTGTCATTAGATTATGAGTGTTTGTACAGTGTAATGAAACAATTTGGTAAAGTGGAAAGAATGAAATTAGTTCTGGAAAAAGACAAGCAGTCATTTTCTGCTTATGTTAAATTTTCCTCACCCTTGGAAGCTAGTGAGGCACAACAAAGACTCCATGGCCACATTCTTAATGATTCGGTTCTTAGCACGAAAGTGTTTTCAGTGAAAAATTTAAATGATGAGCCATTTGATTTTATCCCCAAGAACAAAGAACATGGACCAGCCCCATGTACCACAGTGCTTCCTACCCCTCTATGGCATGTTGCTAGCTACAAGGAGGGAGGAAAAAATTTTATAAAGGCTGCTGAGTGTATCGAGAGCAAGGTAGGTTCCATTCCCATTGGAAACTTGAAGCGTTATGGAAAGAACTTGCTAATAAAAGCTGGTAATGAAACCCAAGCAATTTTGCTATCAAATTTGTATAATTATTGTTTGAAACTGTTAATTACTGTTCGGGTTTAATTGGACAGTTTATGTATAAAGGTATTTCTGTTGTTGTGGGTTATTAAGGAAGAGGTGTAAATGACCGTTTATGACTAGTTGAGTTTGTATATTACTTGTTGTTGATTGTCAATGATTATTCAAGATGTTCTCTTGGAGAGTGGGGAGTATGTGTTGGTTTATTGAAGTCAAGCCCTATAGGAGATTATTAACCTCTCCACCAAAGGATCGTTGTGTGTCTGTAATCCATTATATATAATCATTTTTTAAAGTAAGAAGAAAAAAACCAAGTCTGTGTTTTCTTTAACTGCCACAAAGCTAATCTAGGCAGTATGGAGAGTAACTTCGACTTGAAACTGATCCCTGAGTATGATGGCAGAAACGCACAATTGGAGCTGGTTTGCAAGCTTCGGAAAGTTGATGATGTGGCCAGTGTGATTCCTCTGCGGCTTACAGGTGGTGCCTTTGCAGTGTACTTACAGTTACCCACAGCAGATAGGAAGAAGGTTGACAAGGTGAAAGAAGCATTGTTAGCTGCGTTTGCTGTTGATCCCTATGTAGCCTATGAACAGTTTGTCAGTAGGAGTTGCACAGTGGAGAGGCCACTGGATGTCTACTTAGCTGATCTACGTCGACTCGGATCCCTGTTTGGAGGAATTTCTGAAAAAGCTCTTGCATGTGCTTTTGTAGCTGGACTTCCAGAGAGAATTCGTCAGCTGTTGAGAGCTGGGTCTCGCATGTGAGGCCCTCGATCTGGAACAGATTTTTTGGCTCGGGCACGGGCGGTTGGGCTGAAAGATGACCTTCCTTCTGTTTCAGTGGAAACATGTTTTGGGGCGCCACAGGAAGCTTGGGTTCTGTGCCAGTAGAAACCAACAGTTCAGAAATGTCATGTATGCCTTGGACCAAATCACTTTGCCAGGGACTGTCTTTTGCTCGCAAAACCGAGTAAATGGTCGATTTCGGAGAAGGGTAAAGTGCTATCGGTGGTGGTGAATGGGGCACATTGCATCAGCTTGTCCGGGAAACGAGCAAGGAGAGGAGGCATCAGCGCCAGCCTCCTCTCCCCCAAACCCACTGAGTAAGGTGCTGCCAAGTACTGTTTTGAGTGTAGAGGGTCTTCGGTGTTGCGTGTTAGTAGACACTGGGTGTTCTCAAAGCATCGCTCATGTCTCATGCTGTAAGGCATGGAACAAGTGCGCAGTTAGCATGATAACTGTGAGTGGGCAAGAATGGGTGTGTGAAGGAATGGGCGTCGTGCATTTGCAGCTCAGTAATGGAGCTACTGCCAGCATTTCTGTATGTGATACTACTCTAATGTCGGTTTTAAATTTCTTCTTCGCATGGATGTGTGAGGGCTCTAGGAGGAGTCACTGTCGATACCCAGGGTGGTGTACGTTTGGAATGGAAGACACTCTTTTTTCTGCAGCTGCTGATGTGAAGGTGGGGGTGGATGAGCGTGATTTTAGTGCAATTTTATTGATCCTATGATTAAATGTTTGGACATCTACATGGAAATGGTCTGAGGGCAAGGAACCTGGCGTCCTGGAGAATGGAGTAAAGGCATATTCTGTACCTCAGGAGGCAAAGGACCTGTATGAAATCAGAGCTACCAAAGATGGGTGAATGATGGCTGGCTGCTTCCTTATGATGAGAATAAATATGGACCAGCTAAGGGGCTTATTCCCCTCTCATGGCTGTTGTACAGCAAAATAAAAAGAAGGTGCGGCCTGTAATGGACTTCAGAGAACTGAATACGTACATTGATGCATTTACAGCAGACTCGGATGTGTGCTCAGACAAACTACGTGAGTGGCGCAGGCAAGGAGTGAATGTATCTGTAGTAGACTTGGCTAAAGCTTACCTGCAAATAAGAATCCATGAGTCTCTGTGGTCATACCAGACTGTATATTTCAAAGGCCAGAGGTATTGCCTGACTCGACTGGGGTTTGGCTTGAATATTGCTCCGATGGTAATGAAATCTGTTTTAAACTGTGTTCTCCTTCAGGACCCAATTGTAAGAAAAGGAACATCAGCTTATATTGATGACATCTTGGTGAATGAAGATATTGTTAAGGCCAGCCGTGTAGAGGGAGCATCTTAGAAATTTTGGGCTAGTAAGTAAGCCACACCAAAGACTTGCTGAATGAAGGGGCTCGAGCATTGGGCCTGAGAGTTTTGGGGGGAGCAGGAGATATTTTTTGGAAAAGGGACAATGACCTGGGCGATGCACCAAGACAATTGACTCGGCGAGCAGTGTTCTAATACTGTGGTAGACTGTTAGGCATTACCCTGTTTTGTGGATGCTGCGAGTGGCGGTAGCATTCATCAAGAGAAGAGTCAATAAAGTCACTGAAGGATGGGACGACGTCATTAATGATGATTACATCAAAATATGTTTGCAGGAACTTCTGGAGAAGGTTAAGAAGGATGACCCTGTGAGAGGACAGTGGAATGTCCACCGGTGACAAATCAAGATCTGGGTGGAGCTAGTTCTCTTGCGCTTGGTGTTGCAGTGGAAGTAAATGGTTCCATTGTGGAAGATGCTAGCTGGCTGCGGAAAGACGACTCTTGCCACATCAATATGGCTGAGCTAGATGCAGTCATTAAAGGATTGAATCTTGCACTGGCTTGGAAGATACAAAAGGTGGAATTAATGACTGACTCATCTACTGTGCATAGATGGATTTCAGATGGACTTTTTAGGAAAAGCAGATTGAAGACTAAGGCCGCAAGTGAAAATGCTCATCAGAAGAAGACTAGGAATAGTCTTGTCATTGATAGAAGAGTGTGACCTCCAGCTGTCTATTACACTTGGTGTCCTTCTGCCAATAATAACGCTGACAGTTGACACGTGTACCTCAGCGCTGGCTGAGGGCGCCTTGGTTCATGTCACCAAGATGCAAAACTTGTGTGTGCTTCTGTTGTCCCTGCCATTAGTGATGGAATTAAGGAGATCCATCATGCTGCTGGTCACCCAGGTGTGTGAGAAGAACTCTCTATTTTGTTGAAGAAAGTCCATCCAGGAGTTACCAGGCGGCAAGTACAGGCTGTTGTCAAATGCTGTGAGGCATGCCAGTCAATAGACCCCGGCCCCAGTGAAGTGGCAGAAGGGTAGTCTGGAAGTGGATAGAGTGTGGCAGAGAGTTGGCATGGATATTACTCACTATGATGGATGGCCGTATCTTACTCTCATTGATTGTGGACCATCTCGATTTGCCATCTGGCGTCGGCTCCATTTTCAGACCAGTGAGAGCATCATCGGGCAACTTGAGACAGTGTTCTATGAACGAGGAGCCGGAGCGGAGGAACTGTTAACTGACAATGACCCTGCTTTTCACAGCAAAACTATTTGCTGACTTTGCAAAAAAGTGGTGCGTGCATCTTAATTTTAGATGTGCTTATGTTCCCATCAGGAAATGGTATAGCTGAGAGATGCCATCGAACTGTTAAAGTCATTGCTGCAAGGAAAGGCTGCAGCATTGCAGAGGCTGTATATCTGTATAATTTGATGCCTCATGATGACTGCGACTCAACGACTGCCCCTGTCAGTATGCTGTATTCTTACCCTGTGAGGGTCCGAGGAGTGGATCCATGCTCAATGAACAAAGTGGCAGTGAGTGGCCCCTACAAAGCAGGTGATGAGGTGTGGGTAAAACCATCCAACATGCGATGCAATACGCAATTTGAAAGAGGCAAGGTTACGAGAGTTTTGTCAGAACAAGCTGTTGAAGTCAATGGAGTTCCACGCCATGTTAGAGATCTTCGTTCGTGTTCTTCACAAGGATTAATATTGAGTGAGGAAACTACTGATGCTGAGGATGAGGAGCTTCTTATACAGCTTCCTGTTCATGAAGATGAGGGGGAAGAGGAAGATTCAGGCACTGTTGCTGAGTGCAACGCGATTCCAAGACATTCAATAAGAGTTAGAAGAGCTAGAGTTTGTAATATATGTGAATGTAATTCAGGGGGTAGTGTATAATTATTGTTTGAAACTGTTAATTACTGTTTGGGTTTAAGTGGACAGTTTATGTATAAAGGTATTTCTGTTGTTGTGGGTTATTAAGGAAGAGGTGTAAATGACCGTTTATGACTAGTTGAGTTTGTATATTACTTGTTGTTGATTGTCAATGATTATTCAAGATGTTCTCTTGGAGAGTGGGGAGTATGTGTGGTTAGTTGAAGTCAAGCCCTATAGGGAGATTATACCTCTCCACCAAAGGATTGTTGTGTGTCTGTATCCATTATATATATATCATTTTTTAAGTAAAGAAGAAAAAACCAAGTCTGTGTTTCTTTACTGCCACAAAATTTTAAACCTCCTGAAAGTGGAAATATCGAATGTATTGCATCGCATAGATTCTTTAACACACTGAAAGGTGTAGTATACTCAAAAGACCTGCATGTTTTTGAAGAGGAGGAGATTCTCCATCGATGTCCTCCTTGTGTATCTCACGTAAAAAAACATGGAGGGGATGCAGCTATCCTTTTAACCTTCTCCTCTAGTTACCTACCTGATACTATCATTGTTGGCCATGAGAGGATGCAGGTAAAAGATATAAAAGACTCCTAAACAGTGTCGCAAATGTTTGAATATGGCCACATTCAAAACTCTTGTGAAAACAACAAAAGATGTTCTGTGTGCTCTTCGGAGCATGATAATTTTGACGAGTGTGTAGCAGCCCAATACTGTTTTCAATGTAAGGGTGATCACTCTCCAAATTCTAGGACTTGCCTCAGATACAGATTTGAAGATGTATTGGCAGTGGCTGACAATGAACATGTCAGCATTAGCGAAGCAAAGCGTGTGGTAATGGGGGCAAACAAAAGTGCCAACTCAACCTATGCTTCAGTAATAAAACTTATGAAAAGTTCCAGCATTGTAAGGCAACTAATAACTGCATCTGATAATAGGCATCACATACCTGCTACTCCACGGACTGTAAATAATGAAGATCCCCAATCTGTCAAGAAATTTTCATCTGCTAGTGCCTTGGGGTCCAACACCAAAAGTTGCACTTCAAGAAGTACAGAAAATTCACCTACCAAAGTCAATACAAAGGTGACTAATATGATAGTTGCAGGCTCACCTCCCAAAAAAGGGAGCCAAAATCAATTAATAATTCAGGAAGCTGTTCCAAAAACACTTCCAGCAAGAATAATCCAATGTACTAATCCCAATTAGATAGAGCTACTTCAGAGCCATCAATTGCCACAGCCACAAACAAAAATGAAAAGAAAACTATAATTACAACCGCCAAGAAGCGCACAAGGAATACATCCCCAAATAATGATGGCTTTAAAATAAAAACCTCAAATGGGTTCAGTGTTTTGGAAGAGATCTCTCCACCTAGAAAGGTAGTTCCAAAAGCAGTTTCAGCCCGAAAACATATGAGTTCTGATCAGTCTTGCCGCCCTAAGACAAAGGACATGCCTTGTGATTCGCAGAATCACAGGAGAAATTCTGATCAGAATCAATACCAAAAATATGATCAGCCAAAAACTCTAAATTCCAATTCAAATGAAAAGGGATTAAAGAAACAGTCACTTATAAAGGAGAACTTTCCTCTCCACACTAGGAACAGTACTTCCCCTCTAAGGAGTGGGAAGTAGCACTTTTTACCACCTTAACATTCATGTTTGATATCCTTCAGTGGAACCGTAAAGGTCTCAGAGCCCGTGCAGAAGACCTTCAAGTCTTAATTCATGAATTCAATCCAGGGATTATATGCCTGCAGGAGACAATGTTAGGTAACTCTCCTTATAATCATGGACTAAATTATTCAATATTTAACTCCTCTCCCCCAAGTGGTGGTCGAGCCCATGGAGGTGCTACAATTATTGTTAATAAAGCTCTGCAGCACTCCATAATACAATTAAATACAACTCTACAGGCTGTTGCTATTTCAGTCATCTTGGAAAAGAGGATAACAGTCTGCTCCTTATACCTTCCACCAGATCTTGTTTTTAACAGTGAAGATATTAAGTCCTTAATTAACCAACTTCCAGCTCCTTTACTTCTCCTAGGTGATTTTAATGCCCACAACCCCCTTTTGGGCGAGTGGGTTTCTAGACAGTAAAGGGAAATTAATTGAAGATGTTATTGATAGGAATGATATTATCCTATATAATAATGGGTCAATGACTTTCCACAGCATTCATGATCATTATTTCTCTGCACTGGACCTTAGTATCTCTTCAACAAGTATCCACCTTGATTTTATTTGGTCTGTTAACGAGAATTTAAATGGGAGTGATCATTACCTGATCCATTTGAAATATTCTGTGAATGGTCCATCTGAAGTTTTACCGAAGTGGAAGGTAGAGGAGGCAGACTGGGATAAATTCAGTAAGGGCGTCATACTAGATAGGGAGTTTGAGTCATTTCATTCTCATCTAGATGCTTATGATTACTTTATTGAATCTACTCTGAAGAGTGCTGAAGGCTCGATTCCCAAAACAAAAGGCAAACCTCGTAGACCTGCAGTTCCTGGTGGAATAAGACTTGTGGTATTTTGAGGAAAGTTACTAAGAAGTGCTACAGACGTTACAAAACTAGTGGTTCTCCTCAGTCTAAATTAGTCTACAAACGTGCATTAGCCAAGCAACGGCGCTTTTATAAGAGAGCCAAAAGAGAAAGTTGGCTTTACTATATTAATGGAATAAACTCAAAGACTCCACTGAAAGTGGTGTGGCGCAAAATAAGGAAACTGAGTGGGAAATTTGTTGCGTCACCATTACCCTCATTAAAAATAAATGACACTCTGATCACAGAGCCCACCGAAGTTGTCAATGAGCTAGGAGAACACTTTTCTGAAGTTTCCAGCGCCAAGAATTATTCTCGAGAATTTAAAAAAATTAGGAATTCTGAAATGATTCTGGAATTCGATTTCGGAAAATCTGAACCATACAACTACAGGTTTTCCTTGAGAGAATTACGGGAGGCGCTCTCCTCTAAGTGAATCCACAACTCCAGGTGAGGATACAATCATATATGAAATGCTTTAACACCTCCCAGACGATGCCAAAAAATATTTACTGAAGATTATAAACAAAATATGGGAAACTGGAATTTTACCCAACGACTGGAAAATATCCATGGTTGTTCCAATTAAAAAGCCTAATAAAGATGCTTCCCTAGCCACCAGCTATAGGCCAATAGCTCTAACCAGCTGTGTATGTAAGCTGATGGAGAAAATGATAAATACTAGACTAGTTTGGCACTTAGAAACTAAAGGATTAATATCACCATTTCAATTTGGTTTCAGGAAAAACTGCTCCACCCTTGATCCGTTGCTGAGGCTGACCAACCAAATCCAGCAAGGATTCGCCAAACAATGTCAGACCATCGGAGTATTTTTTGACCTCGAAAAAGCATATGACACTGCCTGGAGAATTGGCATCATGAAAAACTTGCACAATATGGGCATATGTGGAAGAATGATCAGATTTATATATCCTTTTTAACAGACAGATTTTTTAAAGGTAAAGTGGGAAACTCTTTCTCCCAACCTTTTGTGCAGGAGGAAGGAGTTCCCCAAGGAAGCCTTCTAAGTGTAACACTCTTTTCAATGGCAATAAATAGTGTGGTTGAAAAAATCTTGCCTCCTGTTAAATGCTCACTTTTTGTTGATGACCTTGCAATATACTGCACAGGATATGATTCATTGTCAGTATGTAAACATCTGCAAAGGTCTATTAACGCAATTACTAAGTGGGCTGATGAGAATGGTCTTAAATTCTCCTCTTCCAAAAAACAGTTGCAGTAAGATTGACCAGATGCTGGCGTGGAAGAAGTTCCCACACTTAGTTAAAAGGATCTATCATTCCTTATGAAAGTGAAGTAAAATTTCTGGGGATGTATTGATTACACAATTAACATGGGCCAGCCACATAAATGCCCTAAAGATTAATGTGAAAAAATCTTTGAATATTTTAAAGGTTGTTTCTGGTTTTAGTTGGGGGCTGATAAAAAATCCCTTTTGAGGCTATATGACTCACTGTGTCGCTCCAATCTAGACTATGGCTGTCAGATCTATTCCTCAGCTTGTAAAACCAACAAGCTAAAGGAATTGGATGTTGTACAGAACATGGGGTTGAGAATATGCTCAGGGGCTTTTAGAACTTCTCCTGCTGAAAGCATGTATGTCGACACAGATCATCTTCCCCTTGATCTAAGAAGGCAAGAGCTAGGGTTGCGATACGTAGCTAGAATGAAAAGTGCTCCCAAAAATCCCTCCTTTCAAGTACTTAAGGAAACAGACTCGCAGAATTTCTCTGGTACAAGAGCTTCTAAACCATTCCAAATTCGACTGAATGAGGATGTTAGGGATAACCATCTCAAATCCCAGAAAGTCCTGGAAGTAAAACATCCTGTAAATCCTCCATGGCTTATTCCTGAAGCATTAGTATGCAAGAAATCATTTAAGAAAAAGGATTGTACTGAAGAAGAGATTAGGGGAAAATTCTTAGAGCACGACGTTACCCATGCCAATTATGTGAAGATTTATACAGATGGATCAAAGTCAGATAGTGGTGTTGGGTGTGCTGTTATCCTTGGTGATACAGCATATACAGCTAAATTACCCGACTTTGCATCAATATTTACTGCCGAATTAACAGTATATATTGTCTGCATAAGTCAGTCTCTTTCTGTTGGGTTCCTTCTCACGTGGGGATTCACGGAAACGAGACTGCAGACAAGGAAGCTTTTAAAAGCTGCTAGTGCTTTGCCAGAAACAACCTTCAGGAAAGTGCCTCATACAGACCTAGAAGGTCCTATTAGGTCTTATGTATTAAGTAAATGGCAAGAAAGGTGGACTTCTCCTCTTCTTGCCAATAACAGTAAGTATAGAAGTATTAGGAAAAATATACAGCCGTGGCCTTCGTCATTCCAGCTTGACAGACGAGTAGAGGTTATTTTAACGAGGTTAAGGATTGGGCACACTTATTTAACCCATCAGTTTATTTTAGAAGGAAGCAGCCCACCAGTCACCAGTGTGTGCTTACTGTGACGAGATACTAACAGTGGAGCACATTCTGATGCTTTGCCAAAGATATTTTAACCAAAGGGAAAGATATTTCCAATCCTTCCAGGGTAAATCCCTCTCATATATCTTGGGAGATGAAGCAGACATTTCTGCTCTCATTTCCTTTTTAAAGTGTATAGAAATTTTTAATAATATTTAGATAAATTTTTATATATCATATACAGATTTTTAAAGACATTAAACTATTTTTAATATATATTACTCCATTCATTAAAATTCATATTTTTAATTTATTTATTAGTCACATCTAATTTTATGAATCATTTCTTTCACTAATTCATTAATTCATTTACCATAATTCAACTTATTTAACCTTCATTACGGCGCTGAATGGCCTTCTTGGCCCTAAATATCATACATCCATCCATCCCTTCATGAATCCTAGTTGCTGTCTACCAAAGAAAACTTGTTGCCGGAATCTTTCATCCATAATTCTTTCAAATACCTTTAGTGTATGTGATACGAGCTTGATTCCTTTGTAATTTTCACAACACTGAATGTCCCCTTTCTCTTTGAATATCGTTTAATAACTAACTAATGTCAATCATTCAAAGTAAAAAAAAAATAATGAAATTAAAATCCAAATAAAACATTGCATTCCCTTACCTTGCTGGTTCCGAAGCAAAATGGAGAGTCGTACAGCAGTGGTTTATCACAGTAACCACACGCAGTGGACTGGCGATGATTATGAGATGACAAAGGCTAAGCTTGTGGGTTGAAGTTCAATCTCTTTGGGGAAGGTCACTCCGCACCTCTCGCAGGTGCTAGACCCATATGATGTCACTGTGACGTCACGGACGCAAAGATGATTCGCTCGTGGTGTCGAACACTGAGAAACAAACGGCGCTCACTTTCATGTCACGAAAGACGGATAAACTTTCTTCCGCCTCGACGAGGCAGCGGGTTAGGAACTAATTTCAACTAAATATAATGGAAGGAAGAAGTATGAGAGCTGGCATTTCAGGAACAAACAAATATCATTGATAACCTAGAAGTTGTTTCCTCAATTCAGCTAAAGATGTCATATTCTCATTTTCAGTATTATGAAACCGAGCTGAAGTTTCACTCCTTTTCTTTTGTAACTGTACACTTCACATATAAATACTTATAAATAACCAGAATCCAAGTATGCGCATATGGGTGTGAATCCATAATTGAATTGTAAGCAGATGACGTAAAAAGAATAGAATCTGTTAAGGCTCGTGGGTGGATGACTCAAAAGACAAACAAACAAATAAAGAGGACGCACCGACCGTCTGGTGGTTGTTCCCTTGGCAACTGCTGCAAATAAACTGGTGGAAGTATTCTATTAGATCATGGAGTGATATCTGTGGGCGAGAGGGCTGGTTGGGTGAATACTGTATAACTGAAAGGGTACAACCAAGATGGTGACCAGGCTAACGAAGTTACGAGTTTAGTATGAGGAGTTTTATTGACAAATATTTGCATGCATTTGAACCCTCTTAGATTTTTTAAGATAATTTCATTCTTGAAATGCTAACAGTTTTATTTTTACGCTCGTATCGTAAATCTCTCTCTCTCTCTCTCTCTCTCTCTCCTCTCTCTCTCTCTCTCTCTCTCTCTCTCTCTCTCTCTGGTATAGTTAGTTACCTTTAATATTTTGGTTAAATAAAACATGCTAATTATAAAATCATCCTGATAATTGTATTTTGATTTGATAATCGTAGCCCCTATAGCATGGTTTTATTTGCTTGAGGATAGAATTTCTTTGAAAGATTATAGAATATAGACAAAGAAATCATATGGTATGCCATGCAGGAGGTGAAGCTTTCCATACCGCTGATCGCATCTTGAGCAGACTTATGCAATGCTGGGTCTAGCCAGTGCTTAGACGTGTTTTTTTTTTTTTTAATTGATAATAATTTCGTCCCCCCATGGGATCGAACCACCGTCCAAGTGGACGGGGACGAAATCAGTACAGTCAGTCTCTGTTGGCTGGATGGATAGCGTCACTGACTGTCCTGATTTCGTCCCCGTCCACTTGGACGGTGGTTCGATCCCATAGGGGGGACGAAATTATTATCAATTAAAAAAAATTCCCCTTCGGTACATATATGAAAAATTAAATATATCATTTGGGAGGTAAAGTGAATTTAGATATTAAAGGACATTTGTAGCTTGAATTGATATATATATATAATATATATATATATATATATATATATATATATAAACAGTATAGGTATGAAATTTAAGCAGTGAAATATTTCCAATGAATGCTGGGACTTCCAACTCACACACATCAATCATACATCAAACCTTGAATTACATAATCAAACCACGAAAACCACACACACACACACACTACACACACACACACACATATATATATATATATATATATATATATATATATATATATATATATATATAATATTTTCTTGCACTTTACAACATCAGTGATTTCAGCACAAGAGAATAAAATAAGTCAACACATACAAAACACAAAACAAAAATCTTCAATACCACCTACAGCCTATTGGCTCAGTTCCTTCACCAGGTTAAAAAAAAAATCAATGCACAACCACCGGATTAATATACTATTCTGTTACTTTTGTTCTCAAAGTCAAAGAGAAAAGCCTTTAAGTAGTTCTGAAGACCAAGTATAAATCATCAATTTTCTGTAGCCTATTCCTTAATTTATTATTTGGATCAAACAAATAAAAAGATGAAACTTTTTTTTTATTAAGTTCACTACACAACAGCCACCATAAACAAACTCCCTAATTAAGGTTTTCACCTCATATATGGGCTAAGAAGTATTATCTTCACATTTTGTTTGTAAAGATATCAACTTTCTAAAACTGCGTTTTACGATAAACAGAACACTGCCTACGTGGCTACACCACCTCTCTTATGCAAGCAGAACAGAACGTCAAACATCTGAAGAAGCAACCTCCGAAAGCAAATTTCGTAAGGTACTACTCCGGAAAAGACAAAAATAGAAAAAAACTTACTACAGCTATAGAGAAAAAATTGAATGAATAAACAAAAACTAAGCTTAAAAAAAACACTTTCTAAAAAACAAACCACTGTCTTTTCAGAAACCTACTAAAGCATGACCTGAGCCTCCAGCAAATTTGACTCTGTTTGCATGTTAACCTCTTGAACATTTGTTAATTAAGGTGAAGAGCTAGCAGTTTCATCCCAAAGATGCTATATATATATATATATATATATATATATATATATATATATATATATATATGTATACATATATATATATATATATATATATATATATATATATATATATATATATATGCATGCATCACTTCATGACACATTTTCGCCTTAATTCAATTTTCCCAACCAAAAGAATGTTTAAAGTGAAAGAAAGCGAAAAATGTGGGTTCTTTTCAGTTCAGGAACACAGGTGGTTTACCTGGAGTTATTTTCTACCTCCAGATAGGAGCAGCACAAAAGAGTGCCAGGGAAAATTAGTCCAATTCATCTTGCTATCAAATACAATTCCTTAATGTCATCATAAATCAGCTTAGTGCCATAATAAGCCTGGCTTAGCTTCATTTTACTTAACGTACCCCTTCATAGCCTTAAAATTTCCTTTCATGCACTGTGAATACAATAGCAAAACTATCCAGAGAATTTCCAAAGGATTCTCGGATTAGCAGCAGCAAAGACCGCTGCACCCCCTTTGAGAACACCCGCATCGCTGTTAACGAGTCCTCCAGACGATCTCCGGCGATGTCCATCCCTTAAGCCTATAGTCCAATTCCCTATCCAAATCCATATAGTCACCTTTAACGACCTCCAGCTGTCATTAGCGCTTCACGCCACCCAACTAGTTGGCAACCTGCATGTGCCCACCTGCATTTGGTCATAAAATTCATGGGACAGGGACAACCCTTAATCTTCACACCTCTGTTCTCACTATTGTATAAATTTCCCTAGGGGCACGATACCCTCATTAACACCTCATTTCCAGTGGCCAACCCCTTGTGGTATTTGACCTGACCCTAACTTTTTTGTACCCAGTGACTTCGCCTACTCTCAACCTCTCTCTCCTCAGCTAAGAGAGCCCCCTTCCATTCTTGTTCCTTTAGAGACACTCGTTTCAGTCCAAATATTGTTCTCATCCTGCACTACCTGGGGATTTGAAGGGTCCTCCTTTGATGAAGAAACAATGTAAGCTGCCAATAGGAAAACATCTGAGATGGCAGCTGCAGACGGGGATATAAGGATCTGAGGTCGCCCTTACAAATCGGTAAAGTAGGAAGAAGGTTCTAGTCACAAAAGGCTTATACACCCATAGCTATCACCGGACTTGGCTGTCCACCTTGCGGCCCATTGCCTTGGCTTACACTAGAAGCCTATGAACCCTTCCTAACAGACTCGTACTCCAGGTGAACCCCTAACTCACCATCACAGCCAAAACCTTCTACCATCGACCTTGTGCAATCAGCCAATCCAATCACACCCTAAGCGCCTCAGCGGCGTGGTTGGTATGGTATTAGCGTCCCACCTCGGTGGTCGCGGGTTCGATTCTCGGCCATTCCATTGAGGAGTGAGAGATGTGTACTTTTGGTGATAGAAGTTCACTCTCGACGTGGTTCGGAAGTCACGTAAAGCCGTTGGTCCCGTTGCTGAATAACCACTGGTTCCATGCAACGTAAAAGCACCATACAAACAAACAAACAATCACACCCTACTTACTCCCTTCATTGGCTGAGAAGATACCAGCTTCCTCGACCATCATCCCATTGGCTCACACTACAACGAACGTTAAGTCCACTGACATATCAGGTAATGTGCCGAGAGAATTGTATTTTGGATTTAAACCAGTGTCTGTAATTCCAGCTCCCATTCCTAACCAACCTCTCCATTCCCATTCCTAAATCCTCAATCACCCATGAATTTGTTTTCTCAGATTCCCATTCCAGTAAAAATGTGGCCTAGTGCAGTGACATAAATATTTCTTTGCAGTGATATAGTTATCTGTTAATAAGTGAATCTAGTTGTATTTTTGGCATCAAGCTGTCAAGTAATATTTTTGCTTGAAACGTAGTGCAAAAATTAATGAAGTTTTGCTTTGCGCTTGCGCCTCAAAGGAAAGTAAATTCCTTCCAATAGCCCTGTTCTCAGTTGCCACATATACTACCAGTGTTGTTGTGTCTACCTGTGTGTCATTCAACGATGTTAAACAGAAACAGTTGCAATTAAGTATTTCTAAGTGGTCATAGACACTATTATTTGAGTGTTACCTTGCATCTACTTGTTTTGTGTTAGACCTGTCGAAGAAAAACCTGTTTTTACTCTAAGTGTTAACTCTATGATTAGTTCTAGCAAATTTAGTTATTACATCATACCAGGTGTGGCACTAGTTAGTGTTTGTAACTGTTTAACAAAGCTTAATGTGCCACTGGGTTCAATAGGAACCCCTGTGATATCCCTTGCAATTTTTAGTGAAAATATACCTAATTTTAGTGGAAGCATAGTTTTTCTTTTGAACCAAATTTTGGTAGTTAGTATA
>NC_087200.1:8828605-8853605 GCF_015104395.2 Macrobrachium nipponense | reverse complement strand
TGCTCCAATTGAATTGATTCACGGCGCATGTTCTTATTTTTTATGTTATTTCGGTGTGTTTATTTGTTCTTCTCAACTATTTATTAAAGCAATGGCTTAAATAAAGATCTGGGTATTGTCTGCTACACAGCTTTAGATCGTGTAAGTACTACCTACATCAATCATTCCATAAGAATCAATGAATCCGTGAAATGTAAGACATTTTAATTTTGTTTACCTGCTGCTTGTGTTATCTCCCGGTGTTTGACCTTACTTTAGTTATGGTCTGCTTTAGGTTGGCCCCCCGAAATAAATTTCACAACTAGGTAAGAGCTAAACTATTTGTTGTTTAGTTTGTGGAGATTCTTGAAATTTGTAACCCTGTCATGTAGCTATATCTAGGTACATAGGTAACATTACCTAGTAGCCAGTTTGATTACTTCTAATGTAGAGAACTAGGTATAGTAGCTAGTAGTACTAGGTAAGTAGTTTGGTTAAGGCTTAGGTATTAGGTAGCCTATGCCCCCACACATCTATCTGACATACACTAGCTATGGGCTTTTATCATAAACGTAATAGGCCGAGTGTTATATTGGCTTTGTTTGAACAGGCGGCTTCCCATAAGCTTTGGCCTAAGTTGGTAGGTTACCTATTAGTACTACTAGTACCTACTAGGTATGTGGTAAGACACAGAGTACCCGTCCTAATCGCGGCCTACTGTGGCCTAGGCAATTCTGGATTTATGAGAATAGATATGGACTAGGATGGGTATTTCTACAGAAGCAATCCGCGGTGACCTAGACTATGGCCAATTGACGTTTTTCTTATGTTATTTTTACTTACTGAACAAAGAATTTAAAGTAATATTTATTCGGACAACTGTAATTAACACCCCACCCCCCCCCGATGCACCAGTACTAAAACTCGGCAAAAATATATTGGACGTCCCCTAATGGATGTCGTATCCGCGGTTACGTTCTTTGCAGTTCGTGTGGAACTATTCTTTAGAATTACCCTGCAAGAAATGTAACCGCGGATACGACATCCACTAGGGACTGGGGCGTCCAATGTATTTCGCCGTGTTTAGTACTGGCCCCTGGTGGTTAATTACAGTCGTCCGAATAAATATTACTTTCAATTCATGTTCAGTAGGTAAAACTGCATAGAAAAACCGCAACTGCCATAGTCTGGGGCGCCGCGGATAGGTACCCTAGATCTACCCTAGGATGACCTAAACTAAATGTTCTGAGGTACAAAATGCTACCATAAATGAGAATTGGAACGTATGCAGATATACTAGCCTAGGTATACCTAGCGATGTCAGTGTCTGCTGATCTGAAGAATCCTGGAAAACCTAGCAAAACATACCTAATTTCTTTTCAGAATTCAGTTGAAACAGCATCATTAATGCTACTTCGGTAGATCTAGGGTACTTATCCGCGGCGGCCTAGACTATGGCAGTTGCGGATTTTCTATGCAGTTTTACCTACTGAACAAGAATTTTAAGTAATGTTTATTTGGACGACTGTAATTAACCCCCCAGGGGCCAGTATTAAGCATGGCAAAATACACTGGACGCCCCAATCCCTAGTGGATGTCGTATCCACAGTTATGTTTCTTGCTGTCAGTGCTGACTGCTTCTGTAGAAATACCGCTACTTCTACTGACTATTGGTGCATAGATATAGATTGTTGGGCCCAAGTTTCCGTTTGTCTATTTCATCTGACATTGGCTTTGACCTAATAAAAACAACCTTAACCTGACCTTCTACAGGGCATTGTGCCCTAATCTAACCGGACTGAAGGTGCCATGCCCTTATCTGCCAGTTTGGAAATACTTTGAATAGAATCTCACTTGTCTGTCAGTAAATGCCACCGATCACCCAGCACCCATTGACCTTGCAGCTAAAGGCGTACATGTGTTTACCAAATTTACTTTTGTTAATCGCAAAAACATGCCATGACCACAGAAACTGTCATAATCGACCATTATGTGCTGTGCGAGATTAATAAATGCAGTTTTTACATATATTTCAGGACTTTTCTTTTTGCAATCTTTGCAAAACAACTTGCAAAATAAAATATGAGAATCATTATAATTCTCAGAGACAGTTTTGATCCCTGAGAGAAAGACTCATGCCAAACTGATAACTTCTTTTGATACTTCCATTACAGCATTACACTTCCACATGTACGTACATCACTGGCCAGTATGGGAGCTAAGATCATTGCTCATAAATCTTGTTTCACCGACATTACACAAATCAAAAGTATCTGGTTTGGGGAGAGAGGGCTTTGCCCTATCCTTCAAGACCCTCCATCCTAACCTGATTTAGAGCACTGTATATCTTAGAACAAATACAGGGATGCATGCTAACCTGACTTTAAATAAACTAATCTAGCTTAGGGTATAATACCTTATGAAGGTCTTCTATCACCATAACCTGATCTTTAAGTGCCATAAATAAGAGTGAAATAATTGGATGTATCTTTCTGGATGTGAATAATCCATCCTGCTGAATGCTACATGGCCCAGGGGGTTATTTTCACTTACCCTGGACAGCCACCCTCTCCCATCTAATATTACCTAAATTTCCATAAATCATGAGAAAAAGTATATAGGGATACTTTAGATTCTAGGTCCTAATCAGCAAGGTTTCCCCATTACCCCCTTAGCATTATCAGAACATTACTTGAATTTGTTAGTTCAAAGATGTCTTTATTTGGGTGTTAGTATAAGTTCCATAACGCAACATGCAAGATCTTTTGCAGTGTTTGGAGCTTTCACAGAATAATTACACAGATTCACTTGAGGGCAGGTATTGTTTGGCCAAAGGGATTACCTTGTGATTATTCAAAAATTGCACTAATTATGTGTTTGGTTGCTAAATATGCAATTGGTATTATGCACTCTTGCCTTAAGAACACATAGTACCAAAGGCTGTATATAATTGTTGCACTAATTTCAGGAAGGAAAACTGGGAAGAATTGAAAAATATCCAAGAGCCTAATCATGATATGAGGCTGTTATTGGATAAAGATTATTGATATTACAGCATTTATGAGAGAGACAAAAGACCAAGCCCCGAAACATGAGAGGAATACTGAATAGTACACCAAATGGGTAAATGGGTGAATAGATTTGACATGTTTGATGAGTTGGATGAAAATAATAACTGGCATCAAAATAATTATTTTTAGGAAGCATTAGCAATTTGATCAGTTTAATCTCTGTAAGACAAATTAGAAGCAACTTATACACAAAAACATTGATAGAAATGAGAGGTTTAATGAAACTTAAATAAGAAAACAATTAGAGGATTGGAAAATAGAGGAATCAGAGAAACAAGTGTTATATTTGAATACTTTTCAGAATCTCCAAAATAGAGTAGTCAGAGAGACAGGAATTACATTAGAATACTTTACAGAATCTCCAATCAGGTAATTTCACAAAATAAGAGGTGATATCTAAGGATAGAGCAGTCAGAGAATGATTGCAGTTTACAGATGAATGCTAGGAGGTGAATGAAGAAGAAATGTGGAAGGTTGAATTGAGTTATAAGCAACAGCATGGATAAAAGATGGATTGACTTATAAGGGACACCACTAGGATTTAGGAGATGAGGATGTTGCACTATTAGCAACTGATATAAGGTTCTCAGATAAGGATTTGGAAAGAAGATTTGCAGAGTGAAGGAGGGGAATGTTAAGTTGGAAGTTTGATGAATAGATTTATGACAGACTGTCAAATAAATTGAACAAGTGATTCTCTGTTGTTTTGAGAAGAAATAATCAGACATTAGTGAGATGAAAAGTCCACCAGTAGATTGATCTTGACCTATGGAAGCAATATTGTTTCAAAATATGAGTGCCAGATTCAAGATGTACTGAGAGCTAGATATAATTTTGTTAAGTTTAGCATAGTAGAATGTTATTGTTCACCTTTCTTGGGGATTGGCTTTTAAGAGAACTCTTACATATGGCATCTAACAACTAATTAAAGAGAAAAATAATGGTAAAGCACAGAAACCAGTTGGCTCAAACTTGAGGAATTGTGTAGGAATACATTTAGGACCAAATGTCTAGCTAGTCAAAGGTACAATAACCTTACAGCAGAGAATAGTGTGGAGGGCATGAGATTAGAGAGGGGTAAAGTAGTACTACAATAAGAAGCAATAGTGTCACTGAACAAAAGATTGTGGCCTTTCCACATAGAGAGTAAGTGATAGATCCATCAGGATGGAAGAAAGGAGCAAGTGTAAACGTATAGAATTTTTTTTTTATAAACTTTATTGACATAGACTAGAACTTTTTTCTTTTGTATGTGTGATCAGGATGTTGGATTTTCTCTTAATGAAGAAAATTTCTCCCTGCAAAGTAGAATGGTACAGCAGTACCTACCTAGTAGGTTTAAGGGAAGCCTGAGTAACGTTAGAAAGCAATAGTGACTTACGTACGTAATCTTTTTTCACTGAATGGGTGAAAAATCATCAAAAGAAGCTGTCAAGCCTTTGGAAAGTATTGAAGTTCATAACATAATCCATATTGTCAGGGTTTTGGTGGTGAAAAGGTAATATGAAAATCCAAGAGGGAAGAAACTTTCTTGTAGTTATGTAGAATTGTAGATTTTACTTTTCATTAATATATGCATATATATATATATATATATATATAGTATATATATATATATATATATCTATATATATATATATATATATATATAATATCTATATATATATATATAGTAGAATTTATTTGTATTTATATGAAACATGACTTTTATATACGTAACTTGCCAAGTAATTACATAGTTATTAGTTTCTACTTATCACAGCAGCTAAAAAAAATTTTAATTTGCGGTATAGCATTCTTTTGTTTGGTGTAGGTAACTAGCCCTGCCCACTTTTGGGGAAGATTAGGTACAACACAGCTGAAGAGCTCAATTCATTTCTGTCGGTCAACGACTAAACATTCGTTATTGCAATACTCCACCTGAATACCTGAATTAGCCCTGGTCACTTGACCAGCCCAAACAACGCCCCACGAAATTACCCACACTTAGGTAAAATTTTAACTGCCAGCATTACTAACGCTGCAGGTAAACATTGTTTACTGAGTAACCTGTCCATGGTTGGCAACGCTGCCACCAGCAACTGGGCAACAGTGACCTATGTCAATTGCATTCTGTTCGCTTACCTGTCAAGCCATTTCTTGCAGCGTGCAAACTTTTCTGTCACAGCCTGACCCCCTACTGCGTTCTTGGAATAAGATTTGTTGACGCCTTTAGCTTGTTTTGGATTTCGCCTTGGTTTTCAGTCTGCCTCTTTGATTGAAGATAATGGACTTGGACCGCAAAATGGACTCAGCTTCAAAGAATCTTCCTCCGGCTAAGACACCTCTAGACCATCCCAGCAAAGATGCAGCAACTCATTGCTTCTGTACTGCCTGCAAATGGAGGATGAGTACACTCAAATATGATCGACATTCCTTGTGTATTTCATGTAGAAAGATTCTGTGCAATCTAGGTCATAAATGTGACGAGTGTAGGGATTGGTCTATGGACCAGATGCAGCCTTATATTAAACACAGGAAAGCTCTTGCTTCAAAGAGTAAGGGTAGGTTAGCTTCAGGGTTTAAACCCAAGATAGAAAGCTAGTGATTTAGAGTCAGTCCTTTTTAAGAAGTTGGAAGATAGGTTGACATCGAGTATGTCTGGGTTGTTTACTTCTTTGATGTCAAAGTTGCAAGACGAGATGAAAGTTAGCAATAGGGAACAATGTACTAACCGTTCTCTTCCAGCTCCCCTGCCTGTTCCAGAACCTGCCCTGACGGGTGCCGGGTGTCATGGAGATCCAAAAACTGAAAGGGTAGGAACTACTGACCTCCCTCAGCAAGGAGCAGGCAGAGTCTACAGCAGAATTCCCCTATTCCCCAGAAAACTTAAGTCTGAGTATAAAATCAGAAATAAGAATGACGCAGACAGCAAAGGGTGTTAGGGATCAGTTAGGTGAGGCATGGTTCCAAGGTCAGTTGCCTTCAAATCCTTTACTTAGTCCAGCTAGGTTAGAATTCCCATTGGATTCAGTGAATTTTGTGTTTCCAGCCAATACTGCGTCGAAAGTAAAATCTAGCCTTCCTCCTTCAGGGAGTTTCGACTTGGTTCCTTTGGCGGTAGGTACTTTGAATGCCCCCTCCTCTTCAAAGTTTCCATTTCCGTCTGGAAGTACTTCAGAACCTTTGCCCTTTGAGGAGTCCTCAAGCATAGTTCAGTTCAATTTAGCTGATTATAATGATGATCTTTTAGGCTTTTGGGCCTCATGGGTTTCTTAAAACGAGACGGGTATACTCCTTCGGATCCCATTTTATTCGATAACCTTATCACGTCAATATCAATGGGTTTAGCTCATCAAGCGAACGTCTCGGTGGGTTGTACTACCTTTGTCGGCAAGAAAAGGAGGGATCTTTACCTGAGCCATCTCCCACCTCATTTCCCAGATATTCATAAGCGAGTTTTGTCCAGGGCTCCTCTGGCACTCTGTGACTGTCTCTTCAAGGAGGAGGATATGTCATTCATGGTTAACTTTGTTTCCTCCACGTCTGTAATTTAGTGTCGGCAACCATTATTCAGGTGGCTGCTCAGAGCACTAGGTCCCTTAAAGGTGCACATGCATTTTCTCTAGGTAAGCTCTCCAGTTCATCTTCCCTGGCCAGGTCTCCCAAGAAAGTCAGGTTTTCATCTAAACCTTCCTCTGCTTCCTCCAAACTCTCTTCTGGCAAGAAGGGTTTTTGGAGACAGGAGACACTGCCCTCGTTGACGCCAGTAGGAGGTTGGTTGTCTCCCTTCGTAACAACCTGGGAGAAGTGGGGTATAGAGAGTTGGGTGGTGGAGGTCTTGAGAGCTGGGGTACAAGATCCCTTTCCGTTTTGCCCCTCCACTATCCAATTCCCCACTAGTTCTTTCAAGCTATTCCCCGTCATCCATCAGGGGGAAGGCTTTGATGATGGAGATTCATTCTTTGTGGGAAAGGGAGCGTTAGAACAAGCTCTCCACACTTCAGGCTTTTACAATCCAATCTTCGTAACCTCCAAGGCACATGGTTCTTGGAGGCCCATCATGGATCTTTCGGGCCTGAACCATTTCGCCGTTTCCATGAAGTTTCACATGGAAACGACTCAGTTGGTGCTGAGGTCAGTCCAAAAACACGACTGGATGGTGTCAGTGGACCTCAAAGATGCATATCTCTAAGTTCCAATACATCTGGAATCTCGGAGATTCCTTCGTTTCTCGGGTCCACTGGGAACCTTCCAGTTCAAAGTCCTCTGTTTTAGACTGACTACAGCACCTCCAGTGTTCACGAGGGTGATGGCTCCTGTTTCTGCTATCATGCATCGTCAGGGCTTCTGCATGGGGAGGTACCTGGATGATTGGTTAATTCAAGCTTCTTCCAGGGAGGAGGCTCTAAGAAGAAGGGACTTCCTTCTAAAGCTCTGCGAGACTTATGGGTTTTGTATCAACATGACGAAGAGTTCCCTGTCCCCTTCTCAGACTATTACCTATCTCGGCGTGGAGATTCAGACGCCTCGTTTCAAGGCTTTCCTGACATGAGAATGAGTGAAGTCGATTGTGAGTCAAGTCGAGCTCTTCCTCTCGGACAAAGCGCAACTTGCAAAAGTGTGGGGAAGTCTTCTGGGAAAGATGTCATCTCTGTCCCTTCTCGTTCCAGGCTCCCGTCTCTGGATGCGCTCTCTGCAGGTACGTCTCAGGAATCGCTGGGACTTTCGGGAGGAGAATGCAGTGATAATCTGGGACGATTCCTGCCTCGAGGATCTTCAGTGGTGGTCAGAAGAGGCTCATCTGACCACCGGCATAAGTCTTGCCCTCCCAATTCCGGACATCTATCTGTATTCAGATGCCTCAAATCAGGATTGGGGCGCAACCCTAGAGGAAGCTTAGGCCAAGGGCCTTTGGAGGGTTTCGGAGTGGGAAGAGCCAACAAATATCTGAGAATTAAGAGCCGTAGAGGAGGTTCTGTTAAGCTTCAAAGATCAAGTTCATGGAAAAGTCATAGCACTCTTTTCAGACAGCACTACGGCACTAACTTACCTGAAGAGAGAGGGACGTACAAAATCGTCAACCCTCAACATCATTGTGCAGAGAATCCTATGTTGGTGCAAAAGCCGCAAGGTCTTGTTACTTTCACAGTTCATTGCGGGAAAGCTCAACGTCCTAGCAGATGTGCTGAGCTGTTCAAAAGAGGTCCAAGGAAGCAAGTGGACATTAGTGTAAGACATAGTCCAATCGATGTTAAAGAGTTGGCCAGCCACGGTGGATCTGTTTGCCACCAGGATGAACTACCGTCTCCCTGTATACGGTACTTCTCTCCGGTATTGGACCCTATGTCTCGCGGGACAGATGCTATGCTCCACCCATGGGACAATTTCCATGTATGTGCCTTCTCTTGTTCAGCCTCATTCATCAGGTACTGGTGAAGCTAAGAGGGTGCAGGAATATGGAGATGACCCTAATTGCTCCATTTTGGCCTCGAGACCTTGGTTCCCGGATCTCTTGGCGTTGCTGTCAGAACTTTCGATCCTCCGGCCACAAAGGAAGGATCTTCTCAAACAGCTTCATTTTCATCATAATCTCAAGAACCTTCCAGTGCTCAACCTAGCTACATGGAGACTGCGCGGTGAGCAGCCCGAGATTCTGGTCTTTTGAAAGGAGGGGCTTGAACACTTTCAGTGCCTGAGGAAGTTGACAAGGAAGTTATACCAGGCAAGATGAGCGATGTACTGTACATGGTGCATAGTATTTCTTGCCCTACAATAGCATAGGTGGCAGATTTTCTTCTTCTCCTCAGAAATGCAAGTCCCTCTCTTACTCTACTATCGCAGGCTACAGATCCATGTTAGCTAGCACCTTTAGGTTTCATTTACCGGAGATTTCTAATGGTAGAGTTCTTCATGATCTTCTCAGATCTTTTAAGATTGAACATCTGATCATTCTGCTTTGGGCCCCTCCGTGGGATTTAGCAAAAGTTCTGAAATTAAGTTCGCAAGTTTTCAAACCTCTGGAGAATTTGTCCTTATAAGAAGTTACTAAGAAAGTGTTGTTTTTTATATCACTGGCTACAGCTGAAAAAGTGGGGGAAATTCAGGCTGTCTTTAGATAAATTTCGTTTGCTTAGAGGGATTTGTATCTTTCATATCTTCACAAGGTTTGTGGCTAAGTCAGAGTCAGAAACTAACCCTCTTCCGAGAGAGTTTAAGGTTTCATCTCTGAAGACTTTTCATTGTCTACTTCCAAAGTTATCGTTCCATACTTTCCTTGGTATTGCATCATGTTAGATATTAATGAGGATCAGCACTGTAAGGTGTTGAGATTGAAGCCCCTTCATCTCTATATCAGTCTCTTTGGAGTTTAGATGCAGGTCTAAACTTTATTTGAATTATTTACTATGAAACCTTTTATTTAGCACTAGCAGCAGTTAATAAGTAAATTTATTGCCAGCACCCTTCGTTAAGTTGTTGTAAAGGGAATGCTATTTTTCTTTCTGCCTTAGAGCTGAGGGTGATGGTAAGGCTACTTTTTACAGTGAACTGTAAGACTTCCAATGTAACCTCCTTAGTGGGGAAGAAGAGGAAACTTCCCGGTCCTGTTGGGACAATAAAACTTAATCAGATAGGTTAAACCTAGAACATCTTTATCATCCTTTTAGAAACCTAGTAGATCTTTGTCAAAGGTTGATTCCTGGAAGAGGCAAAGTTAAACTAGTATTTTAGTTTTAGGAAACGTAGATGCTGTTGTCAAGGGTTAAGCCTGGAAGAGGCAAAATTCACCTTTTATTTTGTGTTTTTAGAAAATCTAGCTGTCTTTGCCAATGGTTAAGGTTGGAGGCAAAGTCGACTATTTGTTTTGTTGTTTTAGAAAATCTAGAATGTATTTGTTCAGGTTAAGCCTAGAAGAAGCAAAGTTAATCTTTTGTTTTTTGTTTTTAGAAGCTTATAACGTCTTTGCCAAGGAACATGAGGTCGTCTGTGACCTATTTGATTAGGCTAGTGCATGAGAACTCGCTCCATATCTTCTACCTTTATTGAAGGTAAACATTCATAATGTGAGCAGCAGTTGTAACTTCATTTAGTGTTATGTCAATTTGTCTCGTCAGGATAGGGTTGATGTGGTGCAGTAGAAGTGCAATTTGGTTTTTACTTTCTCACTACCTTAAGAACAGGCAGTCCCCAGTTATCGGTGGTCTCAGTTAATGGCGATCTGGTTTTATGATGCATGTCTAGCACCATAAAATCAGCGATTTATGGCGCCAAGTTTCAGTTATTGGCCCCATAAGGTGCCAATAATAGAGTTATGGTGCCATAACATACTTAACAGAGGCACCATAAGCACTATAAATTGTTGAGTTTCAGTTAATGGCGGTTTTTGCTTATCAGCACCCTGCCGAGAACGGAACCCCCCGCTGATAACAGGGGACTGCCTGTTTACAGAATCTTGTTTGAAAACAGTAAACCCCTTAATCCACTACTAGTAGTGAGTAGTCTTTTCCTGAACCAAAGAAAGAGCAATTCTTTGAGCTCTTTTGTTTAAATCCTGGGTTTTAATATTTTGGGGAGGGTGAAGGTATAAAATTTTGTATAGGGGCATACCTTTATATGGTAAAGGTATTTATTTTAAATGACTGTTGTTTTATAGGGCTTTTGGACCCAGGCACAGAGGTCCCCTCATGCCGCTTCTGTTTCATTCTGGTTCATTCTGGCTGAATTGAAGTGGTGTTCTCCACAAGGCTGCTCTGTGCTGCATGTGTATGAGAGCCTTGCTCCCTGAATGGAATCCAACTTCTGGTGGTAGTAAAATCCAGAAAGGATTCTGGATCAGGTGAGATTGTTTTGGGTTTCATGCAAGAAACCTTTAGCACCTAATGGCTGAGCGGATTTTTGTGTAGCCGCACTACCCACGTCCTCTTCTTAATGTGGGAATCCACTAACTTTAGCAGTAGGTAAGATTCTTCACAAATAATATAAATTTTCATAATAAAGTTTATTATTTGGATACTTACCTACTGTTAAAGTAGACCCCACCCAGCCTCCCCACAACTTAGTGGGCTGTCAAGGAAAATTCTGATGAGAGCTTGAACATTTGAAACACACCTGGTAGAGAACAGGTAAACTAGACAGTCATCTGGGCAGCCATACGATTTTTTGTTTGAATGCCAACTCGCGTAATTGGCGTGGAGATACAGTGGACCCCCCGTTTTCATGTTCTCCAGATTTGCAGACTCATGCATTCGCGGGAAATTCAACTATTCGCAGTATTTTCCTATGAGAAATATCCACAAATTCCTGTATTTTTTTTCAATTTCATCATAAAATGAACTTTTTGTGATAAAACTATTAGAAAAACCAGATATAAAATTTTTTAGTGGAGTTTTCTCAAGTTTTAAGCAAAATACTAGGCTGTTTTAAGTACTTTTTTGGGGGTTCCAACTACTCGTGGGTTCTAACTGTTCACGGAGGGTCTGGTACGCATCCCCGCAAATACAGGGTAAGATTACAACAAGCATTTCACAGTGTTAGCTACCTTTCTATTTCAAATTCATCTCCATCACCGAGTGTTTTTATAAAAGTAACTAACCACGTATAGTGGTTAGTTACTTGTATAAAATAAAATTTTTGAAATAGAATACGTAAAATGTTATTTATACATACCAAATAATGACATGATTGGAGCCCTCCTTCCTCCCCTTTCGTGATCATAGGCACAACCAAATTGAGCTCTTTAGCTGTGCTGTACCTATTCTTCCCCAAAAGTGGGCGGAGCTAGTTACCTACACCAACACAAAAGAACACTACTGGGAATTTCAAATAATGAGCTGCCGTGATAAGTAGAAACTAATAGCTTTGTAATTACTCGTTAAGTATATACAGGCAGTCCCCGGGTTACGACGGGGGTTCCGTTCTTGAGGCGCGTCGTAAGCCGAAAATCGTCGTAAGCCGGAACGACACTTGGAAATATGCCTTAAACTAAGAAAAAGTTAGAGACCTTACCTGTGACATGCAAGTAGATTGCATGATGTGTAGTGTGGTTATTCCAATGGCAAAGGATGGTTCTTGAAGGTATAATTCTTTATTAAACTCTTGTGACACTAAAAAGCACAATGTACTACACTTAATCCTTAGGTTAGATTATACACTAAACACTATATATATGCACTGTACACTTCGTAGTAGTACGTATGTATTTGTTAGATCCTGGAGTACACTAAAATCCAGTCTGGTAGCTCTGGAAGGTAAAAGTATAACACAATTAGTACAAAATACTACACAAAGTCCTGAATGCAATATGTAAATTATAGATTCAAGAGTAAAAGAGTTAATGTATGTTAATTAATTCCTTACTTTAGTTTCTAATTCCTTCCCACTTTGAGTTATATCAAGAGTAAAAAAGTTAATGTATGTTAATTAATTCCTTACCTTTAGTTTAAATTGGCATTCATCGTAACCTGGATGGACAAAGTCTTATGTGGCCCATAGCCTACATCATTCAGGGGTTCTGGAATGTACAAAAAATAATTAGTATGTCAGTAAGTACTCTATGCATAGTAAGTTTAACATACAGTAATGCACCATACAGTGGTTTTAATATCACATATATAACATGTAGTATAAAACTTAGTTAATGTATGTTAATTATTAATTCCTTACTTTAGTTTAAATTTGGCATTCATCGTAACCCTGGATGGACAAAGTCTTATGTGGCATAGCCTACATCATTCAGGGGGTTCTGGAATGTACAAAAAATAATTAGTATGTCAGTAAGTACTCTATGCATAGTAAGTTACATACAGTAATATGCACCATACAGTGGTTTAATATCACATATATAACATGTAGTATAAAACTTAGTTAATGTATGTTAATTAATTCCTTACCTTTAGTTTAAATTAGGCATTCAACGTAACCCTGGATGGACAAAGTCTTATGTGGCCCCATAGCCTACATCATTCAGGGGTTCTGGAATGTACAAAAAATAATTTTGTCAGTAAGTACTCTATGCATAGTAAGTTACATACAGTAATATGCACCATACAGTGGTTTAATATCAACTGGTATGCATTATTGTAAATGATTGGTCTACACCCCCTGTTCAGCAGGGAGTGTACAGTACCAATTCCATGAGGGACCTTGATCACTTATCCCATGTGAGAGATCTTGGTCACTTTTTTTTAGTATGTAGTACGTATAAAACTTACTTAATGTATGTTTACTACTATGTATAATTCCTTACCTTTATGTTATGTAGTAACCCTGGACAAAGTTTTATGTGGCCCCATAGCCTGCATCATGGAGGGGGTCCTGGTTTTCTGGAATGTACCAAAAAAGTATCAAAGTTTAAGTCATGTTATGTATGTTTAGTAAGTTACATACAGTAACCATACGTACAGTGGTTTATAACATGTACATATGTACATAATCAAACTTGGTTGGAAATTCCTGTAAAAAAAAGTTATGTACGTATGTAATATGTACTACTGTATGTAAAAAAACCATTACTGTTCATACTTTGTTACACTACATGTTACATGTGATACGTATACTTTCCTGAAGGGTTTTTTCCATCCAAAAAATGGTAAAAATTGCTTCTACTTGTAGTAGTTATCCCTTGATGACACTTGTAGTAACAACCTGGAGTTGTGTGAAAAAATGTTGGTTCTGGAAGGAAAAACGTAACAAAATTAGTGTACAAAATATACACTTCAGAAAGTTGTGAATGCATATGTTAATTACTGTAGATATATCAAGAGTACTAAAAGAGTTAATGTATGTTAATTAATTCCTTACCTTTAGTTTATATTTGGCATTCAACGTAACCCTGGATGGACAAAGTCTTATGTGGCCCCATAGCCTACATCATTCAGGGGGTTCTGGAATGTACAAAAAATAATTTTGTCAGTAAGTACTCTATGCATAGTAAGTTACATACAGTAATATGCACCATACAGTGGTTAATATCACATATAACATGTAGTATAAAAACTTAATTTAGAAATTCCTTACATAACTTACCAACTTTTAGTGAGTCTCAAAGCTGTTACCTAGGTTGTGGGAGATGGAGGTGGAGGTGTAGAGCATTCATGATAAGGATGCATTCCAACCTAACTTCAGTGTGCTTTATCACAGATAACACAGGCTAGGATGATGGGCAGTCTGGAATAAAGAAGAAGGGGGTTAATATTAAAGGACAGTATGTAACCACTTAGGTGTACAAAATTTATTGTACGTATGCAACATTAAACACAACTGAGAATTCCTTACCTTCAGCAAAATGAAGACATGTAGGCATGTAGAGGTCTGGTTTATGTAAGTCACAGGTGCATGCCAGTCTGGAATGATAATGTAATACATATGATTATAGTATGTATGTTACATACATAACATGGTTATTACATATGTAATATTAAAACATTAATAAAAAAAAATGTCCTTACCAAATTTAGTGGTTGGCTTGCTTACTGGGATGGCCATATGTACATGAGAGTGGGGTGGCCTGGGCTATGGAGTGGGATGGGCAGGTGCTTGGGAGTCTGGAATGATAAAAAATATATAAAATGATAGTTACTACTACTGTAACTACTGCACATGTTATTACTGTTTGACATATGTAGTGTGTACTAGTATGTTCAATATAAAAAATGAAGAATTCTTTTACCTGAAGGAATGGGAGAGGTGATACTACTCGTATCAACTGATTTGGGCTCTGGAGAGGTGATACTCGTATCAACTGATGAGGGAACATACATCTGGAAAGAATGATAGGGTACATAAATATATTATAAGGTGGATGTAATTGTAGCATATGTACACTTTTAATAAAATTTCTATTAGCAATTTATAAAACATTTATACAAATTTGTTAAGGATTCCTTACCTGATGTATAGGGCGAGGCATCAAAACCATGGAAAGGCTCAGGGTCATCTGGGTCACTGTCACTATCAAAGGGGTCTGAAATGGAAAAAAAAAAAAAAAATAATAAGGTTATGCAACATCAAACACATTGTACCACTATGTAAGTTAGTGTACGTATGTATGTAGGGTGTAAACAATTTCCAACATGAAAATGAGAAAAATGAAATTGCTTACCTGATTGTACACGTGCAGGTGGGCGGGCTGATACAGAGGGTCCAGGTAGGGGGGGAGGGGGAATCTGGACTGGGTCAACGTAGGTGTAGGGAGATCTGGAACTGTCACAGGTAGTACAGGATCTGGACTGTCACAGGTAGGGGGGGGGGGGACAGGGTCTGGAACTGTCACCACTTCTGCAATAAAATTACAAATGATGAAATTAATGAAGTTACAATTTACTCTTACATTTAGTTGTTACATTAAAAAATTAACACATTTTAATATGTACACTATGTAAACACATAAATTAGTAAAACAGTTCAGAATTCCTTACCAGGACTAGGAGTGGGAGGTGGTGGTACT
Organism: Macrobrachium nipponense; assembly: GCF_015104395.2. Taxonomy (NCBI): domain Eukaryota; kingdom Metazoa; phylum Arthropoda; class Malacostraca; order Decapoda; family Palaemonidae; genus Macrobrachium; species Macrobrachium nipponense. The sequence continues at coordinate 8,838,131 of NC_087200.1, read as the reverse complement.
GGAGACTTGTGAAAGAAAGTGTCAAGCCTGGACTGCACACTTCTCTTCGTCTGCTTCTCCTTCAGGGTCTCCTTGTAGAAAGTCACCAAATTCATGATTCCTCTCTTGATTTGTCAAACCTAGAAACGTTAGGGTCTTCTGCCTCAAAGAAGCCAAGGCTCTTCTCCAGATGAGTAAAACCCTCTGACAAGCCTTTCACAGTTAATGACCTGGGTTTTGGCTCTGGTGCCGCCTCCTCTTCCTCAATCATTTGTTGTTCAAGTTCTAGTAAGTCCTCTGCAGACAATTCCTCTCCATGGGAAGCCAGCAGCTCTGTTACATCATCAGGTTTCAAGATCTAGTTGCAGCCTCTTGCTTAGCCCATACGATCTTCCTCGTCACAGTCTCGACGTCTTCTGCCTGGTCAAAGCCTTCAAAACTGTGCACAAACTGTGGACACAGTTTCCTCCAGGCCCCATTTAAAGTGGTCGTCTTCACCTGTCCCAAGCACTTGCAATGTTCTTCACTGCATCTGCAATGTTGTAGCCCTTCCAGAATTGCTTCAGTGTCAACTCCTTGTTAGCTTCTATGGTCCTCAAAGCAAAACGTATGGTCCTTCTAAGGTAGTAAGCCTTGAAATTAGCTATTACTCCCTGGTCCATTGGCTGTATCAGCGATGTGGTATTGGGTGGGAGGTACACCACCTTCACATTAGGATGCATGTCGCTCAAAATTTGAAGGTGACCAGGGGCATTGTCCAGGACTAAGAGGGCCTTAAAAGGCAGACCCTTCGAAGTCAAATACCGCTCCACTGCTGGCACGAAATGGTCATTGAACCAATCTTCGAAGACCATTAAGGTAACCCACGCCTTCTTGTTAGATTCCAAATCACAGGGAGTTGACTCTTGAAAATGCCTTGAAAGCCCTGGGATTCTCGGCCAAATACACCAGCAAGGGCTTCAGTTTCAAATCACCACTTGCATTGGCCCCAAACAGCAAAGTCAGTCGCTTCTTTCCAGCTTTATGGCCAGGTGCTGACTTCTCCTCCTTGGAAAGGTACGTTCGATTTGGCATTCTTTTCCAAAAAATAATAAACCAGTCTCATCCACATTAAAGACTTGGTCAGCCGTGTAACCACCATCCTTAATTATCTCAGCCAAACCACCTGGAAAACTTTCTGCTGCTTCGCTATCAGCACTAGCAGCTTCACCTTGCAGCTTCACATTATGCAAATTTTGCACGAGCCTTAAAACGGTTAAACCAACCTTAAACCTCACTCGCGGAAAATTCACACCAGCACGCCTTCGCCAAACTTTTCACTACTGCCTCATGCAGCGCTCTAGCCTTCTCCTGGATCACACTTAAGCTCACCGGAACACGTCGCTGGTTCTGGTCCTCCAGCCAGATCATGAGCAATTTCTCCATTTCAACAATGCTCTGGCTACGTTGCTTCTCGTTTATCACTGTTGACTTCATTGGTGCAGCATCCTTAACATGCTTCAGAATATGTTCCTTATCCTTCACAATGGTTACCACCGTGGTGTCCTGCTCAGCCTAAAGAACGGCCTATTTCGGTGTTAGTTTCTCCCTTCTCCGAACGCTTTATCACGTCATATTTGACCTCCATCGTGATGACCTTCCTCTTCTTGGATGAACTATCATCGGAGGAAGTACTTTGGCGTTTAGGAGCCCATTGTAAATTTGCGAAAATGGCAAGGAATTTCAGCAACGTCTCAGCACACAACCTAGTGGAATGCAGGCAGGCACGCGATTGAAGTGGCGTCCTTTCGTATTGTTACGCTTGGCGTCCTCGACCGTCCGAGGTCGTTGTTCGTCAATTTTACATACAGTTTTAATAGCGTTAATTAATTTATGCACCTCCGCTCAAAAACTAGTTCTGCATATGAGGTATCGTTAAAAAGCATAACAAAACGTCGTAACCTTGGAATTTGTGTTGTAATCTACCAGAAACTTAGTTTTTTTAATTATGTACTGGAAACAAGCAATGATTTTTCATTATATTTGCGCTTTTGGACTGTTTTAAACTGCGCATCCAAGCTAGTGTATTCATTCGCCCGCAAAACTAGTTCCGCATATGCGGCGTCAGTAAAAAATTCAAAAAATACGAAAAAAAAAAAGTGTCAAAAATCATCATAACCTCAAAATTTTGTTGTAATGTAACCAAAACATATTTTTATTATGTACTGTGCTAAACTATAAAGGATTTTTGATCATAGCATGCGTTTTTTAAAAGCGTCGTTAACTCGGAGCGTCGGAAGCGTCAGCGTCGTAACCTCGGAACAAGCGTCGTAACCCAGGACGGAATTTCCATTGAATATTTTAAGAAAAAAGCGTCGTAACCTCGGAACGTCGTAAGCCGGAACCGTCGTAACCCGGGGACCGCCTGTACAAAACTTTATTTTAGTACAATATTGTAATTTTTAATTTTTAATATACCTGAGTTTATCTTGCTCTTTTTTCTTTTTATGCAGATTTGTTGGTTTAAGGTCATTGGTTTAAATGTGATAAGTATTTTGTTAGTATGTAGTGCACCTTTTGCATCGCTGATAGCCAGTGTTTAAGTTGTTTATGGTTTCCTGTATTTTTCAAGTCTCAATATCTGTATTTTCCTTATCTTTTCAATTTAATCCACATAACCCTTTCAGTTTTTCGTCATTCTCAGTTGTTTTTTGTGCATTGTGTAGTATTGTACTCATATTTGTTGACCTTGCCAAGATGATTAACTTTGATCACTTATAAAATGAATTCATGTGAGAGGATTTTTGTTTTGGTCACATTTTGAAGCAGAATGATTTCACTTTCATGTGGTGTGTTTTAAAAAGTATAATAAATAAAAGTTGAAAAGAAAAAGTTAAGCAGGAACCATTTTCTGTGGATGTCATCTCTTTTTCTAATCATGTCTAAAGAAGAGAAATCTTTACATCTTCTGAACCTTTTTAACTTTAAGAGGCTGGTTCATCATTCCCTTCATTCTCGATATTATAAAGGACTTTTTCTTTAGTTTTTACTTTTCTCCTGTAGTATCTGAGTATCCAAATCAGGCAAATAATTTTGCAGTAATAGAATTAGAGAGGGTTCATTCAGGTTATCTGCTGTTTTTTTTAATATGTTGCATGTAGGGGTGACATGAATCTGTTGATCTTGAAAAATGGTAATGTTGATTACTGTAAAGTTGAATTTTTGTTGAATTTAACTGTATGTACATCTTTTCTTGGAATATATTAAAATGTACACCTTTTGCTTTTTCAGCTTGATGAAGTGGTCAGGATGGAAGATCTGCTTCAACAAATACAAGCCCTTGACCTCAGTGACCAACAAACGCTACTTTCTAGTCTTGTAACAAGTTCTTCCCCAGATGCACAACTGTCATTATTACTTCCCAGCATTACTGCTGCCTCAAGGTTGGTATCCACATTACTATTAACTAGGCTTGCCTTTTTCTGTTACATGTGTGTGGAGAAGAAAAAGGCTCAGAAGTTTTATACAGTAAGGCCCCATTATGCATTGCATGAGTAGTATGTTCCAAGACCCCCGCACATCCCTGAAGATGCTCATGAAAGTTCTATTGTTGTGGCTAAATTGACAAAGGAACAGTAAAACCAAAGGGCATATGGTGTTGGGTAGAAATATGTAAGGCTTTCAGACGAAATTTTTTAACACTAAATTCATTTTTAAAACTGATTTACAACTAAGAAAAGAAATTTTGGCCCCTTTACAACTCAAGGTAGTAAGAATTACTATAATGCAACTACATGAGATATGAACAATGGAATTCTTATTTTCTCAGAAACTAAAGAATTTCTAAAGAAAGTATACCACTTTCACACCGCATATACCTCAAACACACATCAATTTTCTACACTACTTAATCTATGAAACCAAATGGAAAAAATCATTCAGAGATATACATATATATAGTATAGATATAGTAACACTATGTATATTACTTTTCCCTTCATCCTAAGGGCTCCAGTCAATTCATAGAAATATATATACAGCAATACCTCAAACTTATGTGAGGTTAGGTTCCAGAACCCCTCGTGCAAGGTGAAGTTTTGTGTAAGTTTGATATAGTCTCTAAAAATGCTAGTAAATGCTTATTTCTAGATTTTAAACACATTATGACCCTAATCATGCTCCCAAAATATTAAACTAACTTTTAAATGAAAATAATATTACTTTAATTTCATTTAAAAATGAATTTAATAGTACATTACCCTTAAAAAAGAAATACGTATGTAAATGGTTGAAGAAAAATAAGTTACAGTAACTACAATAGTTGGTTCACTTAAGGTAGACTTTTGGGTAAGCCCTTTGCCTACGAGACGTTTGTTTGGCGGCCTCTGATTGGCTGGTACTAGGAGGTAGGCAGCTCACTCAGGGTCTCGTTATTTTTGTCTGTGGTTTAGAGAACTAGCAGTATGTTTATATTTCTTCAATTATTTCACGCTTTGAACAAGATAGGAAAGTTTTGGTCATACCATAAGATTTGGTATTGATTGTACAACTAAGTCATCTTTTCCTGAAATCAGTAAGATAAAACACAAAGGAATTACAACAAGTAAAAGTGAAGAGAGAAGCAAGTTTGACAGTACCGTATTGCCAAGAGAATGTGATCTGCAAGACATTGTTGCGTTTGTCGTCTCAGTGAGAGATTTGAATTGCCATTTAGCTATATAAGAAGGTTGCAGTTTCGACATTATTTACCATGTTATATCATTACATTTTCTGTAAATAAATACACAGAATTCCCATTATGACGGCTGTCTAACATTTTCAATCCAATATCATATAGTATGTCTGGACATATCTGATAAGGAAAAAAATAATCAGATGGATGAATCGTTAGCTCAGATCTAGGCAGGCTGTGGGAAATTCAGTCCAGCAAAAAGGTTTTAACTCTATGGACAGACTTCACAATCTTCAACTCAGCCTAAGCTTTCATCAGGTTGCTTCAGCATAGTATTTCTTAATTTTCTTATAAGAATATATTTTCAAATGAAAGAGATATGAGAGACTTATTTGAGTGATATAAAATAATAATCTCAGTGAAGTAATAAACAACAAAGAATTAAGGAAGATGACTTCCATTTAGGCTGAGTCAAGTACAGATGCAACATAAGCAGACATATTCTTTATTTTCTGTCTACATATCACACGCATCTGAAATCTGAATTCTTTGTATAAAAAACAAGTTTTATTTCATCTTCATTGCATTAATGATGCAAAATCCGATGATAAGTTAAAACAGGTATAAAGAATAACATGCTTCTCACTTCACTTTTACTTGTTGTGATTCCTTTGTGTTTTATTTTATTGATTTCAGGAAAAGATGACTTAGTTGTACAATTAATACAGAATCCTATGGTATAACCAAAACTTTCCCATCTTGTGCAGTGTGAGATAATTGAAGATATATAAACATGTTGCTAGATTTCTAAGCCACAGACGAAAATAATGAGACACTGAGCGAGCAGCCTACCTCCAAATACTACCAGCCAATCAGAGGCATAGGGCTAACCTAAGAATCTACCTTAAGTGAACCAACTATAGTACATGCATATGCACAGTGGACACCCCATATTCGTGGGGTAATACCAACACCCACGATTACTGAAAATTTGCAATATATTAGAACCACTCTAAAAACACTTATAACATAAATTTTCTTAACTAATTACATTTTTATGATAAAAATGTAATTATTTACAAAAATAGTGAAAATACAGTAACCAGTTAATTTATTTTTAAAAAAGTCAGCAGATTACTGAATTTCCCAAGATTTACATATTGGAAAAATGCGTCACAGGAAAACCTGCGGTCGAATAACTGAATCCGTAGTTGCAAACTGCGAATAAGCGGGGGTCCACTGTAGTATACAGTTTCATACGTATACTTACGTTACCCCTAATTCGTGGGATGCCATTTTCTTTTTCCCTCACAAAGTAAATTACTTTCTTTGCATCACTGGGTAAATTTCGCACACAGTTATAATGAAGGTATGTACTCATTTCAATGAATTAAAGAAAACATGTAGTATGTAGGTCAGTAACAGAATTCTCCTTCATAAAGTTTAATTATATATATATATATATTATATATATATATATATATATATATATATTATATATATATATATATAGATATATAGCATATATATATATATATATATATATATATATATATAGATATATATAGTATATATATATATATATATATATATATTTATATATATATACATACATACACACACACATAGATATATATAGTATATATATATATATATATATATATATATATAGTATATATATATATATATATATATATATATATATATATGTATATATGTATATATATATATATATATATATATATATATATATATATATATATATATATATATATATACATATATATATTATATATATATATATATATATATATATATATATATATATATATATATATATTATATATATATTTTTTTTTTTACGTATATAGCGGCCTTGAGAGAGGCTAGATACGTAAACGGAAGTAATTTAGGGATTTCAAGAGGGAATTGCTTTAACTTACCGTAAGCTGAAAGTTATTATTAATTCTTTAGAGGGAAGGTCGCCAGAAAACTCAGCTCGTTACTTAACAACTATTTATTTACAAAAAGGCCCATGCTGGCCTGGAGAAAATGAATGCTATTGGCCCCCACGTTGGGGGCTTAGAATCACTCACAAGTGGGTAGCTGGCTAAAGTGTGACTAATTCGAGCTGGTTTCATAAAACTTGGGTAATGCACACTTGCGAGCAGAGAGACGGCACGTGACTCATGGAATCTGGAAAAGAATCCAGATTAAACAAGATAAAAGGAAAAAATGACTTCTTGCTTTGATTAATTAATTCTCTAATACTGGGGAGAAGGAACTTTTAAGGTTCACTGAAGTATGCAATGACTCCATTGGTATGGGACGATCACACAAGGGGAAGCATGCGGCCATGAGGCAGTGAGAGGGAACAAAGGGATGAATTCCTTTTGTTAGCTTGAAATTGAATTGGAGAATGAGGATCAAAATTATAATAGGTGATAAGGGACTGGCAATATGTTGTTTCACAAGACGTACCTGGATGTCGTGTTCAGTGGCTCTTTGGAGAAAAGCATGGCCCCCTTTGTCTGAGGCCTGGGTCATCGGCGCGACCACTCACACCCTGGGTAGGCTAACAGGAAGGCAGTAATTTGACCTCTGTTTCGAGATCACGTCTCGCAGCCGACTGAGACAGAATTCAGTTTGTGGTTGCTTGGGGTGGAGGTCAGCTTAACCCCCCCCACGATCAAGGCAAATCCTGGAAAACAAGCATACAGCCAGCAGAGGGGTCACAGGAAAGAGAGCTTAAGGTAATAGGTCTAAGAAGTACCAATCTGCCTACACCCTTCCCTTTGAGAATACGTCCCTACAGCTGATAAAAGACTTTTCCCCAACTGGGGAACTTCCTATCTCTAGCTGGCGGGTTTTGGGTTTCCCGCGTTACTAAAAATCAGCTGATATTCTAAAGAAATGGCTGCCGTTTTCCAAATCGAATTAATTAATTAATTGCGGGGTAGACGAACGATCTATAAACGTCACAGCTCCCCCTGTTAAGAAGGCATTCACTCCCTTTCGGGCGTGAAGGTCTTGGCTTAAATAAATTGATCGTCTCGACTACCCAGTTCTCCTACTCGAACTTGAAGTTTTTTGAGCAGCGATACAGCTAACTACAGTGGCCTACCTAACTTATAGGCAAAGATGCTAAGTGTACTAACTTAATGTAGTGATGTAGCCTAGCCTAAGTAATAACTACGGGTGTCTTGTGACGACAGTCTACTCTACCCTAGATAAGGTTACTTGAAAATTCTACTTGCTACTAACCTAATGCCCTGGTACTAATCATTAGCCTAACATACTCAATACAGATAAATGAAGACGCAATCATTCCAGAGTGTGGTACGCACAGCAGCAGTTCAGCGACGGAATTGTTAAAATACATAATGAGAGGTAATGATGCGTGGGGATGATGAGTGGTTAATTGACCATAGGGAAATGCAATGAGGTAATTATATTTAAGTGAGGGTTAGTATTACAATGGCTAGGGGTTAGAGGGTTAGTGCTACTGGCAGAGATCAGGCTGGCTACCTTCTCTGGGTAGGTGCCAGGATCATTCTGCAAATGAATGCGACACTGTACCTCGGGCACAGGTGTCAAGGAGAGCATGTGGCTCTTTTGTTAATATGTTAATGATTGGTTACGTCCCTTCTTCTTCTCTTATTCCTCCAGGACCTGGCTATACCAGTCCTAGGAGTAGACGGAGGCACAGACTCTGGGAAAGGCCAGAAATGCCGCAGGAGCAGAGGCAGTGGTAGCCTGAGGGATTTCAGGAGAACACCCTACTTCGGTATCTGCAGCAACCGTCGTAGAGGTGGAACCTACTGCAGGGGAGGCCCTCACTTCGGCTGCTGCGACAGCCGTCGTAAGGGGAAAACTCCAGCCTGACTCCTGGTCGGGCAGTTCCTGGTTTTCCGAGGAGGTACAAAGGTAAGGTCTGCCGGAGTTCATCCTCGGGCGACAGAGGTAAGGATGAAGAAGAAGGAACTAGTGATGGCCATGGGCTGTGGTAAGCTCCATGCCGTTGGAGGATCTCCTGTAGGAGGATCCTTGATAAGGTTAGGCGCCGGCGCTAGCTCGCGGCCAGGCGCAGAGGTCAAGTTCGGTGGTGGCTCTACGTCCAGGCTGGACGGAGCTTGGCACTGCCCAGTGCTGCCAAGTGGTACTGGCAGAGAGTTGAGGTCGACTGGACCTGTGGCGGGTACCGGAGGTGCAATACCTCTCAGCGTGCCCTTGGAAATGGGAGACAGAGGCTCCTGTCTCTTGTTGAAGGCTAGGCCTTGTGGAACATGGACAGTGTCCGCTGCTGATAGTCGGCTAGGGCATAGGCCAATTAGTAGAGTGCCCTATTACGTTGCAGGTTTTGCAACGGAACTGTGAATGATCAATCTCCCTCCTTGGTAACGGGGGAGACTGTTGGTGTTTGTACTTCCTGGAGGAAGTAGAATTTCGAAGACTCCTTGTCTTGGAGTGATTTGTTGTGGGGTTAGGACCCCTAGGCTTCTTGAACGGTGAGGGAGACTTCATGTCTTTGCCCTAGGAGGAGGTCGTAACCTCCTGGAATGTAGCTTGCAACTGCAAGGGTACAACTCTGGAGAAGTGAGGTCTGTGACCCTCAATTGGACGGTCGGAAGGATCAGTTTAATGTGATTGATACCTTCAGTGGGTGATCAATCGACGTCTTTCAACGTTAGACCGTGGAAGAGTTGACGTCGTCCTCCTGAAAAACTGAGAATGTTACTCAGTTCTTAGCTCAGATAGAGTAAGGTACAATACATTTTAACACCATAACTTTTTATATATATAATTTTAAAAGTTTAACTTTTTTCTCAGTATTAGGTTTTCAATGTTTTTTAATAATGTTTTAGCTTATTTTTGTTTGTTTTAAATTCAAGTTTC
>NC_087200.1:8822979-8828105 GCF_015104395.2 Macrobrachium nipponense | reverse complement strand
TACAAATTGGAGAGGAAGGCCTCAGGTATGAACAAGATCAGGAATACCAGATGGTTAATTATCAAAAGGGTAAAAATTAAAAGGGATAATCCAGGATTATCGGATATTTCACTACGGATATCACACGGTCACAAACTTAAACAGATTCTGACCCTAACCGAAATTACAAAGTATCTTTACAGTCCAAAACATGTAAAACTGAATAATATTAATTTTGTTTTTTGCTTATATTTATCTACAACTTTTTTCATTATGAAAAGCATCAAGTTTAAATAAACCAAGACGTTAAATTTAGAACATTTCTATTATTTGACTTGATAAAACAAGATTCAATGATATTCCTTTTACTGTGTCATTACATGGGACTAAGGCTCTTGCTTGACTCCAGTTAATAGGATGGTCTAAATCTCTCATATGTACAAAATAATGCATTCGATATTTGCCCAGTTCTCACAGAATATTGATGTTGCTTAGACGCTGTGAAAGAGATTTCCCGGTCTGTCCGTAATAGATTTTATCACATTTTTTGCAAGGAATTTCATTATGCAGTCTGGAAGATCTTAGGAGAATTTTTGATTATACTAAACTCTTGACATTATATTACTGAAAACAACATTTATGTTAAAAAGCTTTAAAATTCTAGGAATATCTAAAAACCTTTCATCAGGTAGGTTTTAAGAATGTTATGCTTACTAAATTCAAGTTTGTCATTAGTTGAATAAAATGTTTTTTTTCTAGCTCTTTTTCCATGCCACATCTACAAAAGTCCTTGGGTATTTAAGTTTCAATGCAATATCATAAATAGTTTTTTAATTTCAGCGTCAATAAATTGCGGGCTACAGACACGTAAAGGCCCTTAGGACATCCCAGAAAAAAACAGAGAATTTAACATTTGATGGTGATTGGAGTAGTAATGAACAAAGAAGGCAATCTTAGTTGATTTTCGAAAGACTGAAAAGGTGAAATTTCTATCATTTCTATGGACAGTTACATCAAGAAAATTCAAATTACAATTTCTTTCTTCCTCTACAGTAAATTTTATAGAAGGGACTAAATTATTGAGATTATTAAGGAATTCCTGGAGGTTTTCGTGACTGGCCAAATACAGAAGATATCATCCACGTATCTAACCAAATAACTTTTTGGGGCAAAATTCTTGGTAAGAGTTTTGTCTCAAAAAATTCCATGTAAATATTGCTAAGGACAGGAGATAAGGGATTACCCATGGCCATGCCAACTTTTGTACAAAAATTCCCCATTGAAACAAAATTTACTATCTTTGATACATAACCTTATGAGACTAATGAGATTTTCTACACTTAAGGGAATGTCATGACGCTCTAATTCCTCTTCCAAATATTCAAGTAAGTCATCTACAGGCACTTTTGTAAATAAAGAGACAACATCAAAACTAACCATATTAAAATCATAATTCAAATTTAAACTATTCAATTTGTTTATAAAATCAACATTGTTTTTAACATTCGTGTTAGAAATATTTCCTACCAAAAGGAGTAAGAATTTTTACAAGCCATTTAGATAAATTATACGAAACTGAGCCCACTGAACTAATGATTGGTCTGATAGGGTTATTGATTTTATGTGTCTTGACTAAACCATACATGTAAGGTAGGGAGGCGCATTGCGGTGTAAACTGTTTAATTAATGGTCCAAGCCCTTCAAAATGGATTTAATTTGTTTATTAAAATGGGGAGTTAACTGTCTGTGTAGGGTCAGACCTCAGTTTTGTATAAGTATCAGTGTCATTTAGCAATGTCATTATTTTACTTATATAGTCTCTTTTAATTCATAATTACCACTGCATTAGATTTATCTGCTTTTGTCACCTTCACTGTTTCGTCTTCTTTAATTTTCTTAAAGCCTGGAGAAATCTCACGGGTACATTAGGGGGAGAAGGTTTACTCATAGCACCATAAACAATACCTTTACAAATGATTGATATCATCAGGGCATAGGTTTTGATTCAATTTTTCTAAATAACAAAAGGATTTTGAGATGTCGACACAGTCCATGGTTACCATTAAATACACCAAAGCTTAACCCATATCCAAAGCCGCTGTCGTAGCACTATCCACTGGTTTGTCAGATAAATTAATCATGAAGTCCACGTTGGCATGCTTAGTCCAGTCGCTTTCAGCAATAAGATTTTTCAGCTTGACTTGGAGCTTCCTTTCAAGACGGTTGCAGCACTTTCTCATTTTCCGTAGCAATAATCCAGCATCCGATTCTTCCAATCGACAGGAACCATCTGATTAAAGCTATACCGTCTGCTTCTAAGTGTACGGAACGCATCATCTACTTCCACTTTTGTGATGTCGATGTGTTTCTGAAGTATGATGCGTTGAAACTCGTCGAAAGGTCGCTCTGCTAGGCGAAGAATTCTCACTGGTAAAATCGACTTGGGCATCACTTGCTCGTTCATGCACTTCCGTAGAAAGTTTGTTTAGTCGGAGTTTCAGTTTGTGAGCGATGATAAGAGCATTACAGAACGATGACACGAATAGAACAAGGCTCGGAAAATTCAAAGAAAAGGCGTAGAAGTTGCGTGTGGTTTCCATTATGCTTAAAAAATCACAGTAGATGCACGTGACTTCATAATAAGCGAATACCACGGGAAATGAAAGTCAAGTCGGAATCCAAGCGCTTTCGTCTTTATTCAGACATCGTCAAGGAGCTACTAAAGTACAAATTGGAGAGGAAGGCCTCAGGTAGAAACAAGATCAGGAATACCAGATGGTTAATTATCAAAAGGGTAAAAATTAAAAGGGATAATCCAGGATTATCGGATATCACACGGTCCACAAACTTAAACAGATTCTGACCCTAACCGAAATTACAAAGTATCTTTACAGTCCAAACATGTAAAAACTGAATATATTAATTTTGTTGCTTATATTTATCTACAACTTTTTTCATTATGAAAAGCATCAGTTTAAATAAACCAAGACTTAAATTTAGAACATTTTCTATTATTTGACTTGATAAAACAATGATTCATGATATTCCTTTTTAACTGTGTCATTACATGGGACTAAGGCTCTTGCTTGACTCCAGTTAATAGGATGGTCTAAATCTCTCATATGTACAATAATGCATTCGATATTTGCCCAGTTCTCACAGAATATTGATGTTGCTTAAGACGCTGTGAAAGAGATTTCCCTCAGTGAAGGTGACAAAAGCAGATAAATCTTAATGCAGTGGTAATTATGAATAAAAGTGACTATATAAGTAAAATAATGACATTGCTAAATGACACTGATACTTATACAAACTGAGGTCTGACCCTACACAGACAGTTAACCTCCCATTTTAATAAACAAATTAAATCCATTTTGAAGGGCTTGAACCATTTAATTAAACAGTTTACACCGCAATGTGCCTCCCTACCTTACATGTATGGGTTTAGTCAAGACACATAAAATCAATAACCCTATCAGACCAATCATTAGTTCAGTGGGCTCAGTTTCGTATAATTTATCTAATGGCTTGTAAAAATTCTTACTCCTTTGTAGCAATATTTCTAACACGAATGTTAAAAACAATGTTGATTTTATAAACAAATTGAATAGTTTTAAATTTGAATTATGATTTTAATATGGTTAGTTTGATGTTGTCTCTTTATTTACAAAAAGTGCCTGTAGAATGACTTACTTGAATATTTGGAAGAGGAATTAGAGCGTCATGACATCCTTAAGTGTAGAAAATCTCATTAGTCTCATAAGGTTATGTATCAAAGATAGTAAAGTTTTTGTTTCAATGGGGAATTTTTTGTACAAAAGTTTTGGCATGGCCATGGGTAATCCCTTATCTCCTGTCCTTAGCAATATTTACATGGAATTTTTTGAGACAAAAACTCTTACCAAGAATTTTTGCCCCAAAAAGTTATTTGGTTTAGATACGTGGATGATATCTTCTGTATTTGGCCAGTTCACGAAAACCTCCAGGAATTCCTTAATAATCTCATAATTTAGTCCCTTCTATAAAATTTACTGTAGAGGAAGAAAGAAATTGTAATTTGAATTTTCTTGATGTAACTGTCCATAGATAGAAATTTCACCTTTTCAGTCTTTCGAAAATCACTAATATTGCCTCTTTTGTTCATTACTACTCCAATCACCATCAAAATGTTAAATTCTCTGTTTTTTCTGGGATGTTCCTAAGGGCTTTATGTGTCTGTAGCCCGCAATTTATTGACGCTGAAATTAAAAACTATTTATGATATTGCATTGAAACTTAAATACCAAGGACTTTTGTAGATGTGGCATGGAAAAGAGCTAGAAAAACATTTTATTCAACTAATGACAACTTGAATTTAGTAAGCATAACATTCTAAAATTACCTTATGATGAAAGGTTTTTAGATACAGGCGGTTCCCGGGTTACGACGGTTCCGGCTTACGACGTTCCGAGGTTACGACCGCTTTTTCTTAAATATTCAATGGAAAAATCCGTCCTGGGTTACGACGCTTGTTCCGAGGTTACGACGCTGACGCTTCCGACGCTCCGAGTTAACGACGCTTTTAAAAAACGCATACTATGATAAAAATCCTTTATAGTTTAGCACTGTATATTAATAAAAATAAGTTTCTGGTTAGATTACAACAAAAATTTTGAGATTATGATGATTTTTCGACACTTTTTATGTTGTATTTTTTCTATGTTTTTTAGTGACGCCTTCATATGCGGAACTAGTTTTCCGAGCGAATGAATACATACTAGTTTACATATAAACAGTCCAAAAATAAAAGCGCAAATAATGAAAAAATCATTGCTTGTTTCCAGTAATAATAACAAAACAAAAGTTTCTGGTTAGATTACAACGCAAATTCCAAGTATCCAAAGAGAGACATTATCCAGTAATTTGATCAGAGAGAGAGAGAGAGAGAGAGAGAGAGAGAGAGAGAGGAGAGAGAGAGAGATAGAGAGAGAGGCGTCTTCCGACGCTCCGAGTTAAGGACAGAGAAGTGTTCGTTTCGTTAAACGGCCTCTGACTCATGCCAGTAAATGTTTTGTTGATACTAATAATATAAGCCTATTTAAAGATACGTTTACTTTAATTAGTCTATATGATACGTAAATAGTAATCAACTGTTCTTGTAGCCCTCA
>NC_087200.1:8812979-8817979 GCF_015104395.2 Macrobrachium nipponense | reverse complement strand
CACCGGATTGGTAGCCGAGAGCGAAATGCACTCGGCCAATGTAGAATTTGCTGCAGTAACTACAGGGCAATTTCTATTCTCCCTATGCTCTGCAAAGTTGCTGAAAAACTTATTTTTAAGCCACTATATATATAAGTATGTTGAATCTAAAGGATTGTTGCTGACAGTCAATATGCATATAGGAAGCAATTAGGTAATTTTGATGCTCATCTAGACTAAAGTTCCATTTGCTAGGGATTCTTAACAAGGGGTTTGAGTGCAGAGTACATAGTTCAAATAGATTTTAGGGCTGCTTTTGAGTTAGTAAATCACAAGGCAATTACTTATAAACTTCAGAGTCATGGAGTGGATGGTTATTTTAGGATTTCCTCATAGGCAGGCAGCAGCGAGTTGCTGTGGACAGGATCTTGAATGAACCAAGACCTATTGTGTCTGGAGTTCTGCATGGTAGTGTTCTTGGTCCACTGTTATTTTTAGTGGTCCACTGTTATTTTTAGTGGTCCACTGTTATTTTTAGTGAAAACAAGATTGTTCAGTACACCAGTGATGCAACACTTGTGGGTGTAGTAAAGTCTCAGGGAATGATGTACTGTAGTTGTTGGAGCGTGAGGCTGAAATCTAGTAACATGAAAACACTATTGATTAGCAGATCATGTACAGATTTCCCACCCCATCCTCCCCTTTAGGTGGATGGAACTTTGCTGAATGAGTCTGAAGCTTTGACTATTATAGTTGTAACTTTTGACTCGCATCTCATTTTTGAAAACCGTCTAATAAAAGCTTCTGCAAATGCTGCATGAAAGTTAGGCATTGTTCTTAAGGCTTCATATATTTATAACAGTGGTAAAGCCACGACAACCTGTTTTAAGTCATTTGTGCTTCCTTTATCAGAATACTGTTCTCTGGTGTGGATGTCTGTTTCTGCCAGAGATTTATTTTTTTTAGAAAGAGTGGTAGGTTTCTGTTTACTAATAGTAGCAGTTATGACTTGGACCATTGTCAGATGGTCTCTTGCTTGTCACTTTTTGAGTTGTATTTCAACTTTCAATAGAGATTCACAATAAACTAATCCTTTTACCTGCCAAGGGCAACCGGATACGGTGAAGAGTAGCACCAGTATGCAGTTAATGTGCCAAGCTGTCAAACTTCTCAGTTCCAGAGGTCCTTTATTCCTCACACCATTGGACTGTGGAACAGCCTCCTGGAAGATGTCATTCAATTGGAACTTGAGAAGTTCAAGTGAAGATGCAATGCATTACTACCCTAATACTATTCTCCTTTGCATTTTAGCACATTTTTATATATTTTAGTAATTTATATATATTTTTTTTTTATCAAATGGGATTTCTTCTTTCTGTATTTCCCTTCACCCCCTCTTGCTTCTTCCTAATGAACAGCATATTCTTTGGAAGCTTGAATATCAAATCAAAGGCCCCTGTGGGGTTGTTCCAATGATGAAAATAATAATAATGGCGAAACAAATCCACAGTTATGTAAATGTACATATATTTTAAATTAAAAACTGTAAGGATGGCTTTTAGGGCAGAACAGATTCCCAAAAGCTATCCTTACAGTTTTTTAATTAAAAAACATATGCACATTTACATAACTGGATTTGTTTATTCTCCATTTGAAGACTCATGCTACTATGATTATTTTTTAATAATAATAATTAGAGCTTTATTTAAGTAACTTACCCAGTAATAACATAGTTAAGAGTTTTGCTCGCAGCTAAATTTTTGAAATTCGTCGGTTTGTGCTAGTTTTTTGTTTTGGGTAGGTAATAATGACTCCGCCCACTTCCAGGGAAAGAGAGGAACAACTTGACAAAGAGTTCAGTTTGTTTCTGCTGGCTGATGGCTATATACCAGTTGTTGGCTGCAGCTTTGTTTTGAAATTCTTGACTTTTATGGTTGCTTTTCCATTGCAGTGGTGAAGTATTTTCATTTGTTAGCCAATTTGGCGCTATTTAGATAGTGGTATGTTCACCTAGAGACCTTGTTATTGATTTGGCTATTTTGTCCCGAATTTGACTACCTTCTTTGGTGATGTCAGACTCAAGTTCATCTTACTCTAGGTATTGCATTAAAGGCTGCAATAAATGCCCTACTAAAGAATCTTATGACTCCCACATGATGTATGCACATTGCCTTTGACAAATTCACTTGACTTTGGATGTTCAGAATGTAATGACTGGGACGATAGGAAGTGGAAAACCTGAAAATCTCATTTGAGGAAATGGGCCAGAGATAGGGAAAGAAAGGCAATTGCTAGGGCAGAGACTAGTAAATCAGTAGCTAGCCAGGAATCTTCTGATGTTAAATCTGATTCTTATGTTTCTGTTATTTCATCAGCCCCGTTCCCAGTTCTAGTCCACCTTCTCCAACATCCCATGCTTCTGATCCCAACCCCATTGCCAGTCTTGAAGCAAAATTTTGACAAGTGGTTCACTTTAATGGTAGAGACCATGGAAAACAAGTTGGTTCTTCTTCATGCTAGTGAAGTGTTGGTGGAGGAGGGTGGCTGCTCATTCCGCCGATTCTCCTAAGTGGAGGGTCCACTGGCATACTCCCCTAAAACGAAGGAGGAGTCAAACTGATAGCCCAAGGGAGGTCAGTGGGGTATCTGCCTACTGGCAGTCTTCTCCCTCAGTTCAACCTGTTGACGTATCCCAGGTTGCAACCAAGAGCCATTGGAAAGGTCTTTCTTTGGATATGCATAGTTTGTCTAGGTCAGGGGATTCTTCGCCCTAAGCGACAGTGGCACTTAGTGGACAAGTCTCACCCTTTGAAGAGACGTGTGGTAGATATGACACTCCTCCATCAGTGCCTGTTGGGAGTTTAAGGATCCTGAACACCCATCATGCAGTCACTGGGACAACCCGGAGCATTTTTCATCGGACTGCCCCTCAAATTCTGATGCTCCTTCAGTGCCCAAAGCCCATTGTCATTTCTCCAAGATTGTTACTTCGTCAGAGCCTCATCAAGTGCCCAAGCTCCTTGCTCTTCCTTCTGAGCACCCTCATTCCTTAGAATGTTCTGAAGCAACTGAACTTCCAGCAGCTCCCGACCGCTCAGAGGGAGCCAGGCACCCGTTGACGCCCAAGTACCCAGATACATTTCTTCTGCTCCGTGGTAGGTTAATTCTTCTGCTTCATTAGCGTCGGTGGATGTAATGGTTGTGTGCCCTCCTGCTTTGGTAGGAACCTCTTCTCTTGTTCAGGATTACCCTGCTGGGATTTGGGTTGTTGATCCTATTCAGAGTAAGCTAGACAGCATTTTGCACTTATTTAAGAACAAGGCTCCTTCAACTCCTCAGGCGCCTGTGGATTTACCCTTATCTCCAGTCTCCTCTGATGGAAAAGCTTTTGGAGGTCAGGAGACTCCATCGTCAGCTAATGCTTTTCTCTATTGAGATTTCTGCTGGCCATTTTTTTTTTACTTCTTTTCACCAGCAGCGCCATCTTTGCCAGCATCGACTTTTTTCATAAGCATGCAACCCTTTACTTCCTCCAGGGTACCCGAAGATGTACTTTTGTCGTCAGTGAAGAAGGCTCCTAATGAAATAAATGGATGGCTCGCAGAGAAGAGGGAGCATGGCAGGACCACCTCTATCTTCCCTCTTTCTAGATTATCCAGAAGATACCTTTTCATACACCAATACACCACAGGAGAAGTGCCTCCCTTGGGAGTTTCTGCCTCCTCCCAAGGAGACTTCTTGGAATTGGAAGATCTGCTTGGAGGTTAGCTTTTACTTTGGCAAAGGTCTTGTTTTTGGCTTTGGGACTGGCTCATGTTTTGAATAATCTCTTCAAAGGTTTTCAAGTAATGAGCCTTTTAAACTGGGCTGTCGGCATCATGGAGTGTAAGGTTCCAGACTGCCCCGTGTTACCTGATGATTGCTCCTCTGACTGGCTAGGAGTGCTTGGAATCAGGCATGGCTCCCCAGGAGCTGGCCTCCCTTTATGCCTTGGAATGCTCAAGAAACAAGAGCTTTGGTGCTTGTTAACAACTGAGAGAGTTACTCCTTTACAGAAATTGGCTCTTCTTTATTCTCCCTTAGATAGACGTCATCATTTTCCCCAAGCTATGGTACTGAGTATTGCTTCAATTTGTTGACACAGTCATCTAGATGCCGAGAGAGACTCCTGCCTTTAGTTCTAAACAGCTTCTTCATGCTCAGATGCAGCCCTTTCAGAGCAAGCAAAGGGCATATCCTAGAACCAGAGGGAATGTCCTTTTCACGGCACATTCTGTTAAGAATTCCTCATCAAGAACGTCCTCTCGCAAGTAAGGAGATCATTCTCCTTACTCGAGTCACAACTAGACTCCAATTAATTTGGGAGCATTGGAAGAAGGGTGGAGAGCTGTGGATAATAAATGTCCTGAAAGAGAGTTGCATCATCCTTTTTTAAAGAAGCCTCCCTTTGTCAGCATGCCGGTAGTATTGATGGTTTTGTACATGCAACTTCCCGGCAGATATATACTTAGCTTATGTCTCTGACGTCCGACAGAAATTCGAATTTCGCGGCACACGCTGCAGGTAGGTCAGTGATCTACCCCCCTGCCGCTGGGTGGCAGGAATAGGAACCATTCCCGTTCTAGAACCAGATTTCTCTGTCGCGGTAGTGTCAACATATGTTGTTGCTACCTCCTGACTTGATTTTCGTTTTCATCGCCATCGATCTTCTGGGCTGTTCTTTTGCAGGGAAGTACTGGGTCTTTGGTTCGGCATACGCTTTTATTAACTTTTTAATGAATTTTGGCTTCGAAAATTTCGAAGAATATATGACGTGTAACTACCGAAATTTTCGGTAGACACTCACATAGTTTGCAAGAAAGGGAATATTAATTTATTCATTAATACGTGTAATAAGTGTTAGAATTGATTGAGGAAATATACTGACTTCCTACTTTAGGGAGTCAGTAAAGCATGTAACTAGATACGTTTCTTTAAAAGTTTTTTGGGAAACTCGTACTAACGAGCAATTAGAGTATTAA
>NC_087200.1:8734751-8812479 GCF_015104395.2 Macrobrachium nipponense | reverse complement strand
GGTCCTGTGCTAAACTGTGTTCCCTTATGGCAGAAAAAGGAGTTTAGAAAGAGGAAACCTAGTTCTAACGGAAAGACCTCTGTGTTCCAAGATTCTGTGTCTAAAGCCAGTCGGGAACTGGATCCCACGTATCGCAGACCACACTGCGAACAAGTAACAAGTAAACGACACTCGAATTAAGGTCCACAGAAGAGCAGGCTTCTCCCTCAAAAGTGATCCTACAGTAAAAGGGTTAGTAAAAACAAATCTGAAACTAACTTGAGGAAAACTATGCTTAAGTATTTCTTGTAACTTTTTTCGTACCAAGTAGCTACTACGACCAAGGAAAGGCAATTTAATATACTTTACATCTTTACTAGCAGTACTGTACACCGGTCTGGGACAAATTTCTCATCTAGAAAATTTTTCAGAACTTTGTAAAAGACAAATACGGGATAAGAATTTTCAGAAAACTAATTCTGGAGGAAGACATGTCTTGATGAAATAATTAAAATCACAACAGACATTGTAAGCTCTATTTATCATGTACGTATTGAATTAATTTTAAACAACTTTGGTGAAAAACTAAGATAATTCAATCCAAGCCAGTAAAAGTACTTTTCCTATAAACGGAAGTCTCAAATTTACCTCTATTTCTGTGTACCCTGAACATCTAAAAATGACAACTATTATCCTGTTTCTGTCTCACAAGTAAAAGAAATATTAGGATGACGAGAATTAAAATATTCAAAAAATAAATCCACGTGTGAACGTTCCTTAAACACAAGGAAAGTGTCATCCACGTACCTACGGTAATACAAGGGTTTGAAAGCAACAGGGCATTTCAGACATCCAAATCTTTTCACAATAACCATGAAACAATCTGCATATACAGGTCCAAGGGAATTTCCATAGCAACTCCATCTATTTGATTATATAATTTACCATCAAAAGTAAAAATGTCATCAGTTGTGGCCAATTGTAATAATTTTCGCAAATCTACCTTTACTAAGTCCAAAATTTGTTATGTGGTTTTCACATATATTATTAAATAATGTCAGTTGTTTCTTTTAATGGGATATTTGTGAAAAGAGAGGTTACATCAAAACTAGCCATTACAACATCTTGGTTAAAATCGAAAGAACACAATTCTTTGACAAACTTGGAAGAATTTGGACATTGAACTCACTAAAAGTTAGAGGTTTTAAAACTGGAACCAGAAACTTTGACAAGTAATAGCTAAAGGTGCCAATTGAGGATATAATGGGTCTTAATGGGTTTCCTATTTTATGAACCTTAGGTAGACCATACATGTAACCGGGCTTTGACCCTGAAGCAAATAAATTACTATAGGTAACTTCCCCAATCTTATCTCTCAAACTTCTTAACAACCTATTTAATTTGTCTTCTAATTTCAAAATGTGACTCGCAATATCTACATTTAACATCCTAAATTTTGTATTGTCAGAGAGTATTTCATTCTTTTATCTAAAACTAAAAATCAGACCTATTCATCAATACAACACCCCTACCTTTTATCTGGCGTTGTAATAACAATACTATCATCGTTCTTAAGATTACGTAAAATATTGATTCTGTCTTTATTTAACTGATTGTCACCCTCCTTGCTACGATTAAAATTTTGAAAGGTTTTCATTCGCATTACAGAAATTTTGTTAAAATAGAAATAAGGGTTTCACTACCACAAAATGTCACAGTTTTCTTAAAGTTGAACACAGTTTTTCAAAACTTAAAAAGTATACTTAAAGAAATTGAATTTCATGGGAGTCAAGGCAAACTCAAGACCAAGAGAAAGAACATCCTTCTCCTCTTTTGTTAAATTTCTGTTAGAAAGATTAAAAATTACTTTACTACTATCTATTTTCTTACTAACGTCCACACCTATTTATTTCTCACTTTCTGCTGTGTTTAAGCCTAACATCTGTCAATTTCTTATCAACATTTGAATCCAAAATAGAAGACAGGCAATTGTAGTCCAGAAAAGAAAGACTTATTCCTTAAATCCCTATTTAATGAAGACACTTCCGTAAAAATTACCTCTTGCTTGCGTTTTTGCGCTTTAACTTCAAAGTCTAATAATCTAAACTGCCATGAGAGATATGTACTCGTGTACGAAATCTCTGGAATAAACCTTAAATTTAATGAAATTGGGAATAACACGGAGGAAATCCTTGCTGTGTTCAGAAATCGTATGTCCTCCTCAATCTTCTTGGATCTATAGCGTACCTTCTCAGTCCGTCTAACTGTAGCGTTGAGCGGCCATAACGTCTCAAAATAGTCTCAGATATATATATATATATATATATATATATATATATATATATATATATATATATATATATATATATATATATATTATATATACACGTATATATATAGTGTTTTTTTTTTTTTTTTTTTTTTTTTTTTTTTTTTTTTTTTTTTTTGTTTTTTTTTTTTTTTTTTGTTTTTTTTTAGAAAATGTGCAGGACCTATCTTTTCTTCTAGGCTTTTCGTTACTTTCTAAATCCATCCTGATTGTCCTCCCCTAGTGGTTGCGGCTAACTTGGCAGGTTTGTTATTTGCCGTACAAGGTTTGTCGGCCATGTTGCTTCCAGTGCTTTGTTCAATGACATACTGTCAGGCTTCTTTATACTTTCAGTGTAATTCTTATAAATAACGTAAATACTGATGTTGTTAATTGTATTATTATTGTTTATTGTTCTGTAGATTTTTATCATGTTGCTGTTGTTATGAATCTGCCTATTAGTTTTGCTATTAATCTTATATTGTTAATTTTAATTCTCTTTGGAGACATAGAGCTGAACCCTGTGCCTGCTACTCATTACTGTAAGAAAAATTGCAGAGTACTTTGCTCAAATATTCGGGGTTTAAGGTCAAATTTTCTTGGTCTCCAGAGCTGTGCCCGTAACTACAATTAGATGTCTTTATCTGAGACTATTAAGCAGTAACAAGTCAGTGGTTGAGATTTTAATTCCTTGGTTTGATGACCCTGATTTTATTTATCATCGGAACATCCAAAGTACGCATGGCATGGCTGTGTACTCTACGCCTGGACGACCTATGTCGTCAGAAAAACTTGGAGTGTGGTTGCCATGAAGTTCTTTGTTTTAATATTTTCAGTAAGTTCTACAATGCATATGTATTTGCTTTTACAGCAATCCAAATATCAAAGAGCTTCCCTGCACCACCTCGTGCTAACTGTCTCTTTTATCCAAAAATTACTGAGCTGACCTGCCGGGGTAACTCTGAATGGCTCTCTCTTTCTCCAATCTTCTCTGTTTCTTACCCTCTTTCTTCTCCCTAACAACCCCCTACCCTCCCTCTCTCACTTTCTCTCTCTCTCTCTCTCTCTCTCTCTCTCTCTCTCTCTCTCTCTCTCTCTCTCTCTGCCCAACCCGACCCCTTTGGTGCCATTGATACCTTACCCCCACAGTATTCGATAGTAAGTCATATTTAGTACGTATACCGAAAATCGCAAGTCATATTTAATACTACGCATACAGAAATTAGGTATGATAAATTTGTAACGTTATTAAGTCTATGGGCTGAACCAGCCCAGTTTCGGGGAAGGCGTCCCGCCATCTCCGGCGCCTTTGGTGCCTCTTGTTGCTTGAAACCCCATTAGAAACCATCTTAGGAGTCCCCACTATCACCCTGCCAAGTTTCATGCCCATCGGACCATCTGTTTGGCCGTGATTGAATGACAGACGGACGGACAGACATAATGTTCATTATAGTAAGATGACTGTCTTATGGAGAAGACCATTTCAAACTTCTTAAAACAGGTGTATTGGAAAGAGGGAAAATACCAAAGGGCGGTGAATTACTGCATGAACCAAGGTCAATATAGAAGAAATGGCAAAACACTGAAGGAATGCTAAAAAAAATACAGATTTTTTACATAAAGAATAGTGTTACCTGCCAAACACTAATTTCCGTACTGCTTAAGAATGGCAAAAGGGATTTGGTATGGTTGGATCACGATAAAGAGACCCATAAAATAAATGAGAGTGCAAGGGTTTACCAGGAGAAGCTGGACGAAAAACTCCACAACTGATAGGTTCGCTAGGTTGGGCAACCCTCTCTCTAGGTACTCATTGTACTTGGAATTGACCACTTAAAAAAAAAAAAAAAAAGGCTGTGCCGGATTTGTGTGGTCTTCTTTCCCCTCACATCATGAAAGATTGGGAACACTGCCAGTCATTTGCTTTAAAATATTCTAGAAGCGATCGGCATGTTTATAGGACAATAATCTATACTTGACAAATTTTAGTGTGGAAATGCGATCATTTTCCAGTTACACATCAGCTTAATTGTTAGTTTTAGTAAAAGCTTCATGCATATATTAAAGTATTTACAGGTAAATTCTTTCCTCTTTTCACTTAGGAAACTGTACTGACCTTTTCCAGCAGAAATTCCATGTTGCTCCAACTTTCTTTGAGTTATCATAAGTGGTATCTATGTGTATTTTCTGTTATGTTCTCTCTCTCTCTCTCCCTGTGTGTGTGTGTGTGTGTGTGCGTGTGTAATGCAACCATGGTATCCTGACAACAGAACGGCACAGTAACCAGACTGACTGTAGTTTGTTGACATTCATCAGCTGGGCGGCGTTCATGAGAGAGAATGGGAAAAGTTATCCTTTAGTATTAAATTCCTGGGACATATATTAACATTACTGAATAAAATATCCCTTTGATTTTTTTTAGCATAAGCATCATAATAGGCAATTGTCTTAAATTCTATCATTGTAAGTGTTTTGTACTCCAATTGAATTATTTAAAAGAGGAGAAAGAGGATAGTTGTTCCATTAAATGAACGTGCTTTGTCAAAGTGTCAAGGTTTCATAAACAAAAACTGTTGCTCCAATTGAATTGATTCACGGCGCATGTTCTTATTTTTTATGTTATTTCGGTGTGTTTATTTATTCTGCTCAACTATTTATTAAAGCAATGGCTTAAAAAAATAAAGATCTGGGTATTGTCTGCTACACAGGCTTTGATCGTGTAAGTACTACCTACATCATCATTCCATAAGAATCAATGAATCCAGAGATGTAAGACTTTTATTTTGTTTACGATACCTACCTGCTGGTGGTGTTGTCTCCCGGTGTTTGACCTTTTTTACCTTACTTTAGTTATGGTCTGCTTTAGGCTGGCCCGGCGAAATAAATTTCACAACAACTAGGTAAGAGCTAAACTATATTTGTTGTTTAGATTGTGGAGATTCTTGAAATTTGTAACCCTGTCATTTATCTATATAAACATTAGGTAGTTTGTGTTAGATTACTTCTAATGTAGAACTAGTATACTAGCTAGTAGGTAATAGTACTATAAGGAGTCTGGTTAAGGCTTAGGTATTAGCCTAGGCCCCCACACATCTATCTGGACATACACAAGCTAGTAGCTACCTAATACTAGGTATGGGCTTTTATCATAAACGTACTATAGGCCGAGTGTTATTGGCTTTGTTTGAACAGGCGGCTTCCCATAAGCTTCGGCCTAAGTTGGTAGGTTACCTAGTACTAGTACTACCTAGTACCTACTAGGTAGTAGGTATGTGGTAAGACACAGAGTACCCGTCCTAATCTCGGCCTACTGTGGCCTAGGCAATTCTGAATTTATGAGAATAGATATGGACTAGGATGACCTAAACTACTAAATGATCTGAGGTACAAAATGCTACCATAAATGAGAATTGGAACGTATGCAGAATATACTAGCCTATACTCTGTTTTTTTTCATCTGTCCACCCGCCTGTGGTGTTTTTTTGTATGGCAACACTGCGTCCCGGGTGCTTTAGATAGTCATTCAGCGTTTCATTCAACGTTATAATAATATCCTATTTTCGAATATTAACGGTGTAAGTACGCATACAGTAAATTATTAAAACAACTTTTCAGTTGCAATGTTACACCCAGATATCCTTTTATTTACCTAAAAACTTACACATAGCGTAACTATCTAAAGCCCGGGACGCAGTGTTGCCATACATAAACACCACAGGCAGATGGACAGATGAAAAAAAACAGAGTATAGGTATACCTAGCGATGTCAGTGTCTGCTGATCTGAAGAATCCTGGAAAACCTAGCAAAACATACCTAATTTCTTTTCAGAATTCAGTTGAAACAGCATCATTAATGCTACTTCGGTAGATCTAGGGTACTTATCCGCGGCGGCCTAGACTATGGCAGTTGCGGTTTTTCTATGCAGTTTTACCTACTGAACAAGAATTTTAAGTAATATTTATTTGGACGACTGTAATTAACCCCCCAGGGGCCAGTATTAAACATGGCGAAATACATTGGACGCCCCAATCCCTAGTGGATGTCGTATCCGCAGTTACGTTCCTTGCAGTCCGTGCGGACTGCTTCTGTAGAAATACCGCTACTTCTACTGACTATTGGTGCATAGATATAGATTGTTGGGCCCAGGTTTCCGTTTGTCTATTTCATCTGACATTGGCTTTGACCTAATAAAAGCAACCTTAACCTGACCTTCTACAGGGCATTGTGCCCTAATCTAACCAGACTGAAGGTGCCATGCCCTTATCTGCCAGTTTGGAAATACTGAATAGAATCTCACTTGTCTGTCAGTAAACGCCACCGATCACCCAGCACCCATTAACCTTACAGCCAAAGGTGTACTTCTGTTTACCAAATTTACTTTTGTTAGTCGCAAAAACATGCCATGTCCACAGAAACTGTCATAATCGACCATTATGTGCTGGCGAGATAATAAATGCAGTATTTACATATATTTCAGGACTTTTCTTTTTGCAATCTTTGCAAACAACTTGCAAAATAAAATATGAGAATCATTATAATTCTCAGAGACAGTTTTGATCCCTGAGAGAAAGACTCATGCCAAACTGATAACTTCTTTTGATACTTCCATTACAGCATTACACAAATCAAAAGTATCTGGTTTGGGGAGAGAGGGCTTTGCCTATACCTTCAAGACCCTCCATCCTAACCTGATTTTAGAGCACTGTATATCTCAGAATAAATACAGGGATGCATGCTAACCTGACTTTAAATAAACTAATCTAGCTTAGGGTATAATACCTTATGAAGGTCTTCTATCACCATAACCTGATCTTTAAGTGCCATAAATAAGAGTGAAATAATTGGATGTATCTTTCTGGATGTGAATAATCCATCCTGCTGTATGCTACATGGCCCAGGGGGTTATTTTCACCTACCCTGGACAGCCACCCTCTCCCATCTATTACCTAAATTTCCATAAATCATGAGAAAAAAAGTATATAGGGATACTTAAGATTCTGGGTCCTAATCAGCAAGGTTTCCCCATTACCCCCTTAGCATTATCAGAACATTACTTGAATTTGTGAGTTCAAAGATGTCTTTATTTGGGTGTTAGTATAAGTTCCATAACGCAACATGCAAGATGTTTTGCAGTGTTTGGAGCTTTTAAGAATAATTACACAGATTCCCTTTAGGGCAGGTAATTGTTTGGCCAAAAATTGCATTGATTATGTGTTTGGTTGCTAAATATGCAATTGGTATTATGCACTCTTGCCTTAAGAACACATAGTACCAAAGGCTGTATATAATTGTTGCACTAATTTCAGGAAGGAAAACTGGGAAGAATTGAAAAATGTCCAAGAGCTTAATCATGATATGAGGCTGTTATTGGATAAAGATTATTGATATTACAGCATTTATGAGCGAGACAAAAGACCAAGCCCCGAAACATGAGAGGAATGCTGAATAGTACACCAAATGGGTAAATGGGTGAATAGATTTGACATGTTTGATGAGTTAGATGAAAATAATAACTGGCATCAAAATAATTTTTTTTAGGAAGCATTAGCAATTTGATCAGTTTAATCTCTGTAAGAGAAATTAGAAGCAACTTGTACACAAAAACATTGATAGAAATGAGAGGTTTAATGAAACTTAAATAAGAAAACAATTAGAGGATTGGAAAATAGAGGAGTCAGAGAAACAAGTGTTATATTTGAATACTTTTCAGAATCTCCAAAATAGAGTAGTCAGAGAGACAGGAATTACATTAGAATACTTTACAGAATCTCCAATCAGGTAATTTCACAAAATAAGAGGTGATATCTAAGGATAGAGCAGTCAGAGAATGATTGCAGATTACGGTATGAATCTAGGAGTGAATGAAGAAGAAATGTGGAAGATTGAATTGAGTTATTAGCAACAGCATGGATAAAAGATGGATTGACTTATAAGGGACACCACTAGGATTTAGAAGATGAGGATGTTGCACTATTAGCAACTGATGTAAGGTACTCAGATAAGGATTTGGAAAGAAGCTTGCTGAGTGAAGGAGGGGAATGTTAAGTAGGAAGTTTGATGAATAGATTTATGACAGACTGTCAAATAAATTGAACAAGTGATTCTCTGTTGTTTTGAGAAGAAATAATCAAACTTTAGATTGATCTTGACCTATGGAAGCAATATTGTTTCAAAATATGAGTGCCAGATTCAAGATGTACTGAGAGCTAGATATAATTTTGTTAAGATTGGCTTTTAAGAGAACTCTTACATATGGCATCTAACAACTAATTAAAAAGAAAAATAATGGTAAAGCACAGAAGCCAGTTGGCTCAAACTTGAAGAATTGTGTAGGAATACATTTAGGACCAAATGTATTCTAGCCAGTCAAAGGTACAATAACCTTACAGGAGAGAATAGTGTGGAGGGCATGAGATTAGAGAGGGGTAGAGTAGTACTTCAATAAGAAGCAATAGTGTCACTGAACAAAAGATTGTGGCCTTTCCACATAGAGGGTAAGTGATAGATCCATCAGGATGGAAGAAAGGAGCAAGTGTAAACGTATAGAATTTTTTTTTTTTTTTTTTTTTTGTTTTTTTTTTTTTTTTTTTTTTTAACTATATTAACATAGACTACAACTTTTTTCTTTTGTATGTGTGATCAGGATGTTGGATTTTCTCATAGTAAAGAAAATTTCTTCCTGCAAAGTAGAATGGTACAGCAGTACCTACCTAGTAGGTTTAAGGGAAGCCTGAGTAACATTAGAAAGCAATAGTGACTTACGTGCATAATCTTTTTTCACTGAATGGCTGAAAAATCATCAAAAGAAGCTGTCAAGCCTTTGGAAAGTATTGAAGTACATAACATAATCCATATTGTGAGGATTTTGATGGTGAAAAGCTAATATGAAAATCCAAGAGGGAAGAAACTTTCTTGTAGTAGTTATGTATAATTGTAGATTTTACTTTTCATTAATATATGCAGATATATATAGTATGTATATATCTGCCAGGTAAGTATGTACAAATCTTTATTGTATCTTAACAATATCATTTTAGTACAAAATTGTAATTTTTTATTTTTAATGTACCTGAGTCTATCTTGCTTTTTTTTTCTTTTTATGCTGATTTGTTGGTTTATGGTTTAAATGTGATATGTATTTTGTTAGTATGTAGTGCACCTTTTGCATCGCTGATAGCCAGTGTATAAGTTGTTTATGGTTTCCTGTATTTTTCAAGTCTCAATATCTGTATTTTCCTTATCTTTTCAATTTAATCCACATAACCCTTTCAGTTTTTAGTCATTCACAGTTGTTTTTTGTGCATTGTGTAGTATTGTACTCATATTTGTTGACCTTGCAAAGATGATTAACTTTGATCACTTATAAAATGAATTCATGTGAGAGGATTTTTGTTTTGGTCACATTTTGAAGCAGAATGATTTCACTTTCATGTGGTGTGTTTTAAAAAGTATAATAAATAAAAGTTGAAAAGAAAAAGTTAAGTCAGCAACCATTTTCTGTGGATGTCATCTCTTTTTCTAATCATGTCTAATGAAGAGAAATCTTTACATCTTCTGAACCTTTTTAACTTTAAGAGGCTGGTTCATCATTCCCTTCATTCCCGATATTATAAAGGACTTTTTCTTTAGTTTTTACTTTTCTCCTTTAGTATCTGAGTATCCAAATCAGGCAAATAATTTTGCAGTAATAGAATTAGAGAGGGTTCATTCAAATTATCTGCTGTTTTTTTTTAATATGATGCATGTAGGGGTGACATGAATCTGTTGATCTTAAAAAATGATAATGTTGATTACTGTAAAGTTGAATTTTTGCTGAATTTAACTGTACGTACATCTTTTCTTGGAATATATTGAAATGTACACTTTTTGCTTTTTCAGCTTGATGAAGTGGTCAGGATGGAAGATCTGCTTCAACAAATTCAAGCCCTTGACCTCAGTGACCAACAAACGCTTCTTTCTAGTCTTGTACAAGTTCTTCCCCAGATGCACAACTGTCATTATTACTTCCAGCATTACTGCTGCCTCGAAGGTTGGTATCCACATTACTATTAACTAGGCTTGCCTTTTTCTGTCACATGTGTGTGGAGAAGAAAAAGGATCAGAAGTTTTATACAGTAAGGCCCCCTTATGCATTGCATGAGTAGTATGTTCCAAGACCCCCGCACATCCCTGAAGATGCTCATGAAAGTACTATTGTTGTCGCTAAATTGGCAAAGGAACAGTAAAACCAAAGGGTATATGGTGTTGGGTAGAAATATGTAAAGCTTTCAGACGAAATTTTTTAACACTAAATTCATTTTTAAAACTGATTTACAACTAAGAATAGAAATTTTGGCCCCTTTACAACTCAAGGTAGTAAGAATTACTATAATGCAACTACATGAAATATGAACAATGGAATTCTTATTTTCTCGGAAACTAAAGAATTTCTAAAGAAAATATACCACTTTCACATCGCATATACCTCAAGCACACATCAATTTTCTACACTACTTAATCTATGAAACCAAATGGAAAAAATCATTCAGAGATATACATATATATATATATAGATATAGTAACACTATGTATATTTACTTTTCCCTTCATCCTAAGGGCTCCAGTCAATTCATAGAAATATATATACAGTAATACCTCAAACTTATGTGAGGTTAGGTTCCAGAACCCCTCGTGCAAGGTGAAGTTTTGTGTAAGTTTGGTATAGTCCCCAAAAATGCTAGTAAATTCTTATTTCTAGATTTTAAACACTAATTATGACCTTAATCATGCCCCCAAAATATCAAACTAACTTTTAAATGTAAATAATATTACTTTAATTTCATTTAAATATTAATTTAAAAGTACATTACCCTTAAAAAAGAAATACGAATGTAAATGATTGAAGAAAAATAAAATTTACAGTAAGTACAATAGTTGGTTCACTTAAGGTAGACTTTTGGTTAAGCCCTTTGCTTACGAGACGTTTGTTTGGCGGCCTCTGATTGGCTGGTACTAGGAGGTAGGCAGCTAACTCAGGGTCTTGTTATTTTTGTCTGTGGTTTAGAGAACTAGCAGTATGTTTATATTTCTTCAATTATTTCACGCTTTGAACAAGATGGGAAAGTTTTGGTCATACCATAGGATTTAGTATTAATTGTACAACTAAGTCATCTTTTCCTGAAATCAGAAAGATAAAACACAAAGGAATTACAACAACTAAAATTGAAGAGCGAAGCAAGTTTGACAGTACCGTATTGCCAAGAGAATGTGATCTGCAAGACTTCGTTGCGTTTGTTGTCTCTGTGAGAGATTTGAATTGCCATTTAGCTATATAAGAAGGTTGCAGTTTCGACATTATTTACCATGTTATATCATTACATTTTCTGTAAATAAACACACACAATTCTCATTATGACGGCTGTCTGACATTTTCAATCCAATATCATATAGTATGTCTGGACATATCTGATAAGGAAAAAAATAATCAGGTGGATGAATCGTTAGCTCAGATCTAGGCAGGCTGTGGGAAATTCAGTCCAGCAAAAAGGTTTTAACTCTATGGACAGACTTCACACTCTTCAACTCAGCCTAAGCTTTCATCGGGGTGCTTCAGCATAGTGTTTCTTAATTTTCTTATAAGAATATATTTTCAAATGAAAGAGATATCAGAGACTTATTTGAGTGATATGAAATAATAATCTCAGTGAAGTAATAAACAACAAAGAATTAAGAAAGATGACTTCCATTTAGGCTGAGTCAAGTACAGATGCAACGTAAGAAGACATATTCTTTATTTTCTGTCTACATATCACACGCATCTAAAATCTGAATTCTTTGTATAAAAACACAAGTTTTATTTTATCTTCATTGCATTAATGATGCAAAATCTGATGATAAGTTAAAACAGGTATAAAGAATAACATGCTTCTCACTTCACTTTTACTTGTTGTGATTCATTTATGTTTTATTTTATTGATTTCAGGAAAAGATGACTTAGCTGTACAATTAATACAGAATCCTATGGTATAACCAGTCTTGTGCAGTGTGAGATAATTGAAGATATATAAACATGTTGCTAGTTTTCTAAGCCACAGACGAAAATAATGAGACACTGAGCGAGCGGCCTACCTCCAAGTACCAGCCAATCAGAGGCATAGGGCTAACCTAAGAATCTACCTTAAGTGAACCAACTATAGTACATGCATATGCACAGTGGACACCCCATATTCGTGGGGTAATACGAACACCCACGATTACTGAAAATCTGCAATATATTAGAGCCACTCTAAAAACACTTATAACTTAAATTTTTTTAACTAATTACATTTTTATGATAAAAATGTAATTATTTACAAAAATAGTGAAAATACAGTAACCAGTTAATTTATTTTTTAAAAAGTCAGAAGATTACTGAATTTCCCAAGATTTACATATTGAAAAAATGCGTCACAGGAAAACCTGCGAATAACTGAATCCGTAGTTGCAAACTGCGAATAATCGGGGATCCACTGTAGCATACAGTTTCATACGTATACTTACGTTACCCCTAATTCGTGGGATGCCATTTTCTTTTTCCCTCACAAAGTAAATGACTTTCTTTGCATCACTGGGTAAATTTCGCACACAGTTATAATGAAGGTATGTACTCATTTCAATGAATTAAAGAAAACATGTATGTATGTATTTCTTAACAGAATTCTCCATCATAAAGTTGATTATATATATTAATATATATAGTATATATATATATTATATATATATATATACATATATATGTATATATTATATATATTTATATATAATAATATATAATTATATATACTATATATATAAATTAAAAATATATATATATATTATATATATATATTATATATATATAATTATATATATATATATATATACACATACATACATACCTTACATACATACATACATACATACATACATACATACATACATACATGACATACAATACAATACATAATTATATATAGTATATATATATATTATAAAATATATATATAATATAATATATATCATATACATACTACATATATATATATACATTATATATATATATTATATATATATAATATAATTACTATATATATATAATATTATATATATATATAATATTATATATATATATTCAAAATCAGGAAAACCAATGAAATTATAAAAGGAAGAGGTGTTCCCAATTCGACGACAGTCATGTAAACGTGTTTTTATTAATTAAGAAACGTTTCAAATGTTGGTCAAACCAACAACCATCAATCCTAAATTGAAATTCAACAATTAAATAACTTTAAAAATTACAAATGAAATTAAAATAAACTATACATATATTTATATATCTATATATAATAGATATGTATATATATGTCTATATTATTATATATATAAATATTATATAGTATATATATATATATATATATATATATACAGACATACATATATATATACATATACGTATATTATTATATATATATATATATATATATATATATATCTATATATATATATATATATTATATGAATCTTCAGAGGGTGTCCATGATACAAGTTGTAAAAGGATGAAGTTTATTACAGTGAAATGTTTCGCACATGAAACATCTGTGCCATCATCAGTCTGCAAAGAGCAATACGACAAATAAAAATAACATATAAAACAATAAAACACAAATAGAACTCACATGAATTAAAAATAGTCTTAAAATTAAACAAAAAAAAAGTACAAAGTAAAAAGAGAAAAAGAGAGAGAACCCCAAACACTATCCGTCCATGGGTGTTCTCTCTACTGTTTTTACTTTGTACTTTGTTTTTCTTTTGGTTAATTTTAAGGCTATTTTAATTCATGTGAGTCCTGTTTGTGTTTTATGGTTTTATATGTTATTTATTTGTCTTATTGCTCTTTGCAGACTGATGATGCACAGATGTTTCATGTGCAAAATGTTTCACTATAATAAACTTCATCCTTTTACAACTCTTATCATGGACACCCTCTGAAGACTCGTATATAATTTCTCCACTGAACGGACTATAATATACATATATATATATATATATATATAATATATATATATATATATATATATATATATATATATATATATATATATAGATAAAGAGAGAGAGAGAGAGAGAGAGAGAGAGAGAGAGAGAGAGAGGAGATATTATATATATACGTATATATATATATATATATATATATATATACTATATATATATATATAATTTCTCACTAATACAGTACTATCAGAACTAAGGATATTTAAGGTTCTTTTGCTTACCGTACAAAGCTTTAGAACTAGATTTTATTTATTAATTAATCATTTTTTCTCATTGCAGTTATGTCAAGTGGCGGCTTGTTACACTTTTTGCTGGTCAAGATACTCCAGATCTTTTTACATTGTTACCACCAGAATTGCAGGTTTCAATTCTTGTCTACATTGATGGCATTAGTCTTTTGGAAGCATCACAGGTTTCCAAGGAATGGAACAGGTATAGTAACTGATTATTAAAGCCATATACCTATGTACGTATATTACTTTATATCATCAAAGAAAAAGTCAGGTTTCAGTAATTCCAAGAATGTAGAGTACTTATAGATTTGCAAAGACTTGAGAAAGGAAACTGTGTATATACATGTATAATTATAGAATTACTGAGCTGATTGTTTCATCGTTCAATTCTGAAATGCTATGGTAAACCACACCCTACCTTTAACTCAGAGTGAGTCATTTCCTTGTACAGTAGTACCTCAGGATACAAAATTAAATCCGTTCCGAAGCGGCCTTCATAACCTGATTTTTTCATATCTTGAACCACATTTTACATGTAAATTGCCTAATTCATTCCAAGCCCTACAAAAACACCCCAGTAAATTTTATATATAAAGATAAATTGACCAATCAAACAATGAAATACAACAATTTTGGACCATTTAATACCTACTTAAACTGCAAATAACTACTAATATGTACTACTATCTGTAAATAAGTGTATTAGTGTACTGGTATGTACAAGAAATACTGTACATACATGTACGTACATTTGTAGTAAAATGTGGAACCTTACCTTTCGAGTGAGGCGATCTCCGAAAGTGGAGGAGGAGGACAAATGGCAGAAAACATGAACACTTAACTTTATGAAACACATTAAAAAATTACAGGAAACATTAACATTAAACTTTACAAAGCACATTAACAAATGGCAGAAAATGTTAACACTTTACTTTACAAAAAACTTAAAATTAAACTTCTCTTTTTTTTTTTACCTTATTTTGCATTTTAAATTTTTTTTACTTTTTTATACTTAACGTTTTTTACAAAATTTCAATTTCTTCACTACTTTCAACTTTTTGTTTTTTCGTATCACTTGGATCTTCCTGTTTGCTTACTCCTACTAAAGGCCTCTTTAAAAAATAACAATCCAAGGAAGATTGCTTCTGCCTGCTTTTCACAATGTTCCTGAAACGACTCGGGCAAACGTCATCGAACTGTGCAAACGTACGACCTGTGTAAGCCTTTTTGGGGTGCCTCTTTTCTACAAATGATTGCACCTTATGAAAAGCAGCTAGAGCATCCTTAATTTCTATTGTTGTCATAGGATCGTCCTCCTCCTCGCCGCTGCTAGAGAACTCTTCTTGAACGACGTTATGTTGCATGGCCTCAAACTCCTTCAGGTCATCCGTCGTAAGCTCCTCTTGGTGCTCCTCGAGAAGGTCATTGATGTTGTTCTCGTCGATGACCAGCCCCATGGACTTGCTGAGTGCAACGATCTCGTCAAGATCTGGTTGTGAAACAGTTTCAGGATCGTCAACTGTTTCTGAATCTGCATCAGCTTCGCCCACGTCAAATCCCTCGAAGTCTCGGGCGGATACGGCATCAGGCCAGAGTTTCCTCCACGAAGAATTCAAGGTTCGCCTCGAAACCTCCTGCCAAGCTTGATCGATGAGTCGACTGTATATGACAACATCGAAATGCTCCTTCCAAAATTCACGCAAGGTGAGGTTTGTGGTATCGGTGATGTCGAAATATCTCTTGAAAAGATGTTTCGTATACAGCTTCTTGAAGTTCGATATCACTTGCTGGTCCATGGGCTGGAGGAGAGGGTTGGTGTTAGGCAGAAGATAAAGAATCTTGATAAAAGACAACTCCACTAGGATATCTTACTCAAGGCCAGGAGGGTGAGCAGGGGCATTGTCCAACACCGGCAGACATTTCAGAAGGAGGCACTCCTCTTCCAAGAATTTCTTCACTGTTGGGCCGAAACAGATTTACCCACTCGGTGAACAAAAGTCTCATTACCCAGCCTTTCACATTAGCCCTCCACATCACTGGAAGCTTCTCCTTTAGCACTTTGTGGGCCTTGAAGGCTCGAGGAGTCTCCGAATGATAAACAAGTAAGGGCTTGACCTTACAATCCCCACTGGCGTTGGAACAAAGTGCGAGCATAAGCCTGTCTTTCATAGGCTTATGCCCGAGTAGCTTCTTCTCTTCCTCCGTGATGTACATCCAACGAGACATTTTTTTCCAAAAAAAGGCCAGTCTCATCACAGTTGTCTTGCTGAGAACTGTAGCCTTCGTTGATCATCATCTTGTCGAACGTCTTAATAAAGGCTTCGGCTGTTTTCGTGTCCGAGCTGGCAGCCTCCCCATGCCGCACCACCGAATGGATGCCAGTCCGTTTCCAGAATTTTTCAAACCACCCATGAGAAGCCTTGAAGTCTGGGGTTGGCGTCGATGTCCCTTCTCCGTTGTCTACGGCCTGTGCGATCAAATCGTCGAAAATAGCGCTGGCCATGTGGCAGATTGCCGTCTCGGTTATCGTATCGCCAGCGATTTCTTTGTCTTTTATCCATACAAGAAGCAACCTCTCCATCTCATCGTGCACGTGGCTCCTCTTGTTGGACAAAATAGTCACGCCCTTGGAAGGTGTAGCTGCTTTGATGACTTCCCTCTGCTTAAGTATGGTGCCTATCGTCGACGGATTTCGGCCGTATTCCTTAATGATCACACTCAACCGCATGCCAGCCTCATACTTCTTGATAATCTCCATTTTTGTTTCCATAGAAAGCATCCTCTTCTTTCCATGAACTTCAGCAACTTTCTTGGGACCCATGACTATCCGTATTTAAGTTATGTAGTACTAATTAAGTTCTCACACAACACGATAAAGTACAAAGTGAAATCACTAACACAAATTTACGTTAACAAACGAAATTGTATATGAACAAACGAATTCTGTGCTGCTACGGAGTGACCGAAGAACGCCTTTACGTAGATGCACGATGGGAGAGATGCTGACCAATAGGAGAGCAGGATCTTACAGCGGTGACTAGCATCAGGAACCTATGGGAGAGCGGGAGGATGGTGTCTAGTCTACTAAGTTGGCGGCGTGCGAGTTTTAAAATTGTTCTTGGTGGTCTGGGCGAATCTCGGGACTTTACAGTAACAACCTTTCGTAACCTGAATCATTTTCATATGCAGGGGAAACAAAAAAAATCTTCGTATTTACTTTCGTAACTTGAATTTTTTGTAAGTCGGGACTTTTGTATGTCGAGGTTCCACTGTATGCTATGAAAACTTTAATTTTTGTACATTCAGGTTAGATACATATTATTGCATTCCATTACGGATTATATTAGAAGTAAACAGTGTTGTTTGCTATTTAGTAGTAAGAACTCCTCTCTGTTAGATTGACAGGTTTATTTTGTGGAAGACAATGTTTTATGTAACAGTTTTTTGCTGTTCATACTATAAATGTCATCTAGTTAAAACACCAGTATAGTTAGACCTTTGTTTCATTCAAAACACCACCAGGACTGGCCATTAAAATTGATTAATGGGGACATTACAAAATTATCAATGTATAATTAACTCCGTAGAAAATTGCAAGCGGTACAACAAGAACGGGAGCATTTGGTGAGGACATAGAAAGCAATATGTATATCAGTTTGTCTTATATTTTTTTATTGTTTAGAGGTCAGTTAAATACTTTTATTTTGAAAATATGTACGTATTGGTTTCTTTGATTTGATGGAAATTTGTGGTTTCAAGTTTAATTTAAATGTTAGTACTGCTTGGAATTGGTTCCATTGTTTTTCATGAATGCTGGTTGCAAGTATAGTAAAGTTAAGATCTGAATTGCCATTTTAACATTTTAGTAGTATACTGATGAATACAAGTGCATGGCACCATTACAGTGTGTCTTGCTTGACACACCATAAATGAGACCTTTTCAATGTCCCTTCAGCTCCAAACAGCTCTAATTTTGCATGTAACCTTTGGTGTTTTCCATTTGGTTTTTTCTTGCTGATCTGTTTAACTGAACTTCTTTGGATTATGTTAACTTCACCTTGCTCAAATTTTCATCTTTTAATTCAAGACCATATTCTTAAAGTGGTTCTTAGGTTCCTAGTGTGCTGTCTCCCAAGATTAGTATAGATTCTATAGTTTGTTCATGAAACTTACCTGTCAGATATATATACGTATAGCTGTATTTTCTGAAGTCCGACAGAATTTTAAAAAACTTCCGACACACGCAGTGGTCGGCCAGGTGGTTAGTACCCATTCCCGCCGCTGGGAGGCGGGTATCAGGAACCATTCCCATTTTCTATTCATAATTTTTCTGTCGCCGGTGCTGAAAACACCTGTTTTCAGTACCTCCGTCTTAGGATTTTGGAAACTTCATTGCCGCTAAGTATCCTAATTGTCTTTTGATTTATTTACGTGGATTTGTGGCTAGAAGATAGGGTGTGGCTACCGAAAGCTTCGGTAGATCCGCACTTGGTATGCACGAGGGGTATGGGTCTTGCTTCTTTGTTGAGATTTGTCATGTAAGGAGTGTGAGACTTTGTCTATTCCGTAAGGAAGACGTATGATTCTATGTACGGCCAATTAATCAGTAAACTGTCTAATTCCGTAAGGAGAAAGTATGATTCGTATGTACGCAATTAATCAGTAAACAAAAGTCAGGGTAGTGAACCTGCTAACCTTCCTGTAGACTTTATTTTGCCTAACCCTATAGTATGGCCTAACGGGTTATGAATATGTCTGCAAGAGGTGATCGCTCTCCTTCATTGTTGTGAAGAGTGCTACTTCTGTTATTGTTACTCCTAACCCTGTAATGTTGCCTTCGGGCCCTAAAACAGTGTCTGTAGAGGTTATTGCCCTTTCTCTTATACTCTTTCGATTCGTAACTTAGAATCGAAAGTGCTTGCTTTAGAGAGCAATAGTGAAGTGGCTAAGTGCAGTGACAGTGCCCCTTGTGTAGTAGGAGGGTGCGTCAGATCGGCCTTATAACGCCTCTAGGTCTAGACCTCTGTCGGACTCCCAGGACCACAGGGAGAGGGCATGTCGAAAGCCGAAGGAGGGTTACGAGGAACCCCCACCGATCTGGCGTGCCTTCGGCAGTTTCTGATGAAAATCCCCAGACTGCCAAAGTTCGTGCACGTGCACGAATCCTGAAGGATTGCTTCTCGTCCTCGCGAGGCGTCCTCCCCGCGCAAGGGTTGGAGCTCTCGGAAGGACTCGCTCCCTCTAAGAAGCTTAGAGAAGAGGACGCTTCACGTCCTCTCTCTCGTCAGGAGGGACGTCAGATCCGCCCCATAACGCCTCTAGGCCTGGACCTCTGTCGGACTCCCAGGACCAGGGATGGGCATGTCGAAAGCCGAAGGAGGGTTACGGAGAACCCACATCGATCTGGCGTCCCTTCGTTAGGACTCGCGAACCCTCTAAATAGAAGCTTTATAGAAGAGGACGCTTCACGTCCCCTCTCTCTCTCGTTATGCTTTCAGTGAGAAGTAAGAAGCGAACGTCGCCTGATCACGTGTACGTCTTGAATGGGACGCTCGGATGGACGTCCGGAGCGTCCTCGCCAGTGGACGCCGAGCGCGCGCCAGGACGCCCGAGCGCGGCGCCAGGACGCAGAGCGTCCTCGCAAATGGACGCCGAGCGCGCGCCAGCGCACACCAGGTTTGTCTCCTGGCTGAACGTTTCTGTTGAACTCTTCAAGCTCTTGTTTAAGATTTGAGCCTCAAGAATGTGAAGTAAGCAGTGCTTCGGAGGAAGCTTAAAGTGAACAGACACTTCGTCTTCGAAACCCAGCAAGACCTCGGGTTTCGTGAATTCAAGAGGTCTCTGTCAATATTATATTGCTTTCGCAAAGGTGGATGGAGTTAAGAAAAGCTCAAGGGAAGATCTCGTTTTCTCTACCGCAGTCAAGACTTTTGCGATAAGGCGTTTTACGGGTTGATGTAAAGGCTCGACGTCTCAGCGACGTTCAGTAGGATTCTTGCAAAAGGGCATTCATCAAAAGGACGCTCTTCAGGAAAGCGCAAGACAGGACTTCCTTTGCCATACTGCCAATAAATTTTAAGCTTTAGCAGGCATTAGTTGTGATACGGGAGAGGAAGCTGGTTGGAGAGTTTCTTCCTCTTCCCAGGATAATTTTGCAAGCTTTTTAGCCCATCTGAAAGGGTTTTTCAGATGAATAGATTTTGTCAGTTTCTAGTCGGGACTACTCTGCCGAATTGAACATCGTCGTTCTACCTGCCGTAAGCCCTGTCTCTTAACAGGATTCTTGCCCCTTCCTCGTTTGAGACGGGAATCGGAAAATAAAATGCTCGACTTCCTGGATTACGTTTTTGTCAATTCAGTGACTTTCCCCCATTGACAATATACTATCGTTTTGTCAAGTAAGTGGTATCCCCTCATTGACAAAATATCTCTTTGTCCCGTAAATGGGTTAGTTCTCATTGACAAACATCTCTTTAACTTGATATTGCGTAAAACGAATAAGCTCTTATTGACAAGATTCGAAGAGCTCTCATTCGTCATTCGCAGACTCGTACAAGAAATAGACTTGTAGACTATTGTCAATGAACGCTTATGTCCAATAACATAAGAAGCTTGAGCTGTCTGCTTCGATTCTATAAGTTTTGTTCATGAAACTTGCCTGTCAGATATGTATGTAGCTGTATTTCCGAATTCAGCTATATATATGTCTGCCAGGTAAGTATGAACAAACCTTATTGTGATATAATAAAATATTTTGCCTTGCGTTATTTTACTACTGGTTGGTTCAAGTCATACACGCTTGCTGTAGTTACCTCTTCGGATGGCAACCGAGAGGTCTATTGTCTATTATTTTAAGGACATTTAATCGTTACTCCTGCAGCCTTCCAGGAGTTTTCCGATTTATTATCTTTTACCGTTGTATGGTAGTGTTCTGACGACACAAACGCATCTATATATTTAGCGTTTTCTGTTTCGCTTAAATATACCATCGTGAGAGTCTCTTTTTGCTAAAAAAAAAAAAAATAAAAAATAACCGGACCTATTTTCTTCATAGAATAGGGGTAAAAGCTAGCAACCCAGACATAAAGTTAAGAGACGACGTTCGTAAGCTGCTGGCTGCTGCTGTGCCTGACTGTCAGTGTCCAACCGAGCCAGTAACAGATCGTGCGCTGTCATGCGCGGTAGGTTACGTCTCTCTCCTGCGGGATTGACTGACTAACCGTATCTCTGTGCTGGCGGTTACGTCTCTCCTGCGGGATTGACTGACTAACTGTATCTCTGTCCTACAATCACGGACTTTAGCCTAAGATTGAGGGGATTTCTTACGTGAATGAATAAACGATTGCATTCGTTTTTGCCTTACTATGTTCAACAGAGTTATCTCTTAATCCTTTCGGTGCTCGTTACCGCACGGTTATAGAACTACGAGTCTACCGCAACATTGCACTTTTATATGCTCTCCTGCTTAGGCAAAGCGCAGCCTTATTAGGGAAGTAAGCATACTCGGGGAGGGAATGGATGAGCTTGCTGGGGACCATTTTCTTTCCTGAAGAAGTTTGTTTCCCCGAATAGACTGCAATTCAGACCACAGTTTTTTCCTACCGGGAAACTGAAATATTATTCAAGATATAGGAATGATTCTGAACATCTCTCAGTGCGTCATGATAGAAAGAAGGTGCCGGACATCTGGATAGGGTTTCAGATGTCCTGGATCTTAATCTGAAAGAAGTAAATGCAAGTCGGTCGTCCCTCCAGTCCTCGAAATGAGTTTTTGGAACCAGTGGTCCACATCAACTCTGAAATTCCACAGCTCTCTCATATCTTAAGATCTTCTCTCGGTCCCTGCTCGAGTTTACGAGAAAGAGCCTAATATAACAACAGGCGTAGAATGTAACGATCCTCTAGAGGTTCGTTACAGAATTGCAAAAGTCCATACGAGTCGACTCGATCGACGGCAGCAACTTTTGACTTTCGACGTGGAATCTTTCTTTAGAAAGTAAGTTGAGAGTTGTGGAGACTTTAGGGACGCCCGTTTCATTCTTCTCTTCGATAGGTTGAGGACGAAGAGGCTTCTTCTTCTCTGCTCCCTTTTTCTCTATCTGGGATCGGTACCATTAAACGCCATCCTATGATATTAAACGGGGATGGATGTTTAGTCTCTTTTTTTTTTTTTTTTTTTTTTTTTTTTTTTTTTTTTTTTTTTTTTTTTTTTTTTTTTTTTTTTTTTTTTTTTTTCCCCCTGTTTTTTTTTTTTTTTTTTTTTTTTTTTTTTTTTTTTTTCCCCTTTTTCATCGCTTAGGAAATGTATAAGAGATTTATGACGTCACAGGGAGCGACAATGACGCTGATCGCCCCATGTTGGCCTTCAGGATCCTGATTCACAGAGGTCCATACTTCTAGTTCACTTTCCAAGGACCTTTTCCGAGAGAGTCGGTCTACTCTAACTCGAAAGGTACCTATAACCTCTCCGCTCTGAGTCTGACCAACGTTCAGACTATCGAGATGTTGACAGGAATAAGATTACCGTCTTCCATTTCCGTCTGAAGAATGGGATAAGCTGGCAGTCACAACTATTAAAGAATACGCAAATATGTTGTTGACGGCTTTTGGGCTCAGAGATTTGCGTCTGTCAAACAACAAAGCCCTTCACGTCTTTGAGTTCTGTGGAATCTCGAAACTCGCTCACCATCTACTTTTTGTCTCACCTGTTTTCTCGGAGTCAGACACTCGTGCGAGATCAGGCGACATATAGTAGCCCTGAGTTTCTTGTTGACGAAGTCGGTTGCGTTTATACACCCCGATGATCGTGTAACATGAGACCAGGTTGGACTGTCAGGCATTCTTCCTTCGGGACTGAATCGCCTTTTTGCTCCTTGCTCCTTTCTCCGGCACCAGAAGCTCGAGTCAGGAGTTGATTCGCTGACGACGGTTGGGGTTGCGTTGATACACCCCCCAAGGTT
Source organism: Macrobrachium nipponense (assembly GCF_015104395.2). NCBI lineage: Eukaryota > Metazoa > Arthropoda > Malacostraca > Decapoda > Palaemonidae > Macrobrachium > Macrobrachium nipponense. Next base: position 8,788,950 of record NC_087200.1, on the reverse strand, counting down.
TGCTTAGATTGAATCGCCCAGGCAGTCCAGACACTCATCCTTCAGCGAATAGTGCCTTATGGTCTTCAGGGTACAGCCTTGCTGTCCTTGATTCGTCTGACTGGTCAACTGGGTCGGTCACCTGACTTTAGTACAGACGGACTGACTGTGCATGTCCAGATCGAAGCTTTCAATATGGAACTTAGACGTAGTCTAAAGTTCTTGATGTCAAAGCATTCGAACCTCTCCTACCTTTTAACTTCTTGCATGTGATCAGGAAGGCCTTCTTCTAACCACCCTAGATACGACAAAGAGGGTTAGTGAGATTTTAAGCCATCGTCACAAGTTTTGGCCTTTTAGAGAACACAAAGGCGGGTGTGCTATCTAAGCCTTTCGTTGTGGCCTAAGAATGGAAACCCGTTTTGTCCTTGGGCCAGGAGCTTGGAAGCAACGATGGCACAAGTTAGTGGGCAGGAGCCAGAGAGAGTCCTGTGCCCTGTCAGGTCTCTCAAGTTTTATCTACAATAAAACTCAAGAAAGTCTAAGTCATTCGCGCAATCTGCAGTGTTCCGAAAAAGACCAGACTTGCCCATATCGAAGAACACCCTGGCTTTAGTTGTTAAGGAGTTCTTTCAAAAATGCTCCTTCATTGTGTTTGCACAAAAGATTGAAATCTTTTTTTATCTGAATGCTCACGAGGTGAGGGCGCGGCCTCGGAAGCATTTCAACAGAGCATGGCACTCAGCAACATCCTGAGTACCATGTTTTAGCGAAGCAACTCTGTGTTCACTTCACACTCCCTGCGAGATGTGAAGATGGCATATGAGATCTGCTGCTCGCTAGGGCCATACGTGGGTCTTGCAGACACAATCTTGGGGGCAAGAAGTACCACTCATCCTATCCTGTAGAAAATGGTTAGGAAGAGCTCTTAATTGAGTTTGTTGAGTCGCCAACAACAGCGACTTCTTAACTCTTAAGCCTTAGTTAACACACCTTAACTTTGGCTAGGTTGGTCAGGTGGTGATATATATATATATATATATTTATTTTACTTCTTAGCCCTCATGGTATGGGGTCAAATTGGTCTAGTCACATTGTGGTCACGCCCCCGTTGGACAGATCATCTGGAGTGCACCAGCTTTATAGGTCTCTACCTCGCTGGCAACTCTAGTAAAGCAGAAGCAGACTTGGGTGACAGTAATCACGAAGTCGGCTATGCTAACAGGTGGAACCAAGATGTAAATCATCTGCATGCATTTGTTTCCCAAAATCCTTCTATTCTGTCCCTTCCCACCTCCAACGGTGGGATTCAGCTATATATATATCTGACAGGTAAGTTTCATGAACAAAATGATATTGTTATGATACAATAAAGTTTGTTCATACTTACCTGGCAGATATATATAATCAAGTACCCACCCACCTCCCCTCAGGGGACAGTGGAAATAAAAATTATGAATAGAAAATGGGAATGGTTCCTGATACCCGCCTCCCAGCGGCGGGAATGGGTACTAACCACCTGGCCGACCACTGCGTGTGTCGGAAGTTTTTTTAAATTCTGTCGGACTTCAGAAAATACAGCTATATATATATCTGCCAGGTAAGTATGAACAAACTTTATTGTATCATAACAATATCATATTTTTACATTGATGTTGTATCTTTGTGGACGAATGCAAGCTTAGTAATACAGTGCCTGCTCAAAGAGTGGCGCAACTACAGACTGCAGCAACTTAAGTTAAGTATATCTTAGTTTTACCAGACCACTGAGCTGATTAACAGCTCTCCTAGGGCTGGCCTGAAGGATTAGATATTTTTACGTGACTAGGAACCAATTGGTTACCTAGCAATGGGACCTACAGCTTATTGTCGGATCCGAACCACATTGTATCGAGAAATTAATTTCTATCTCTAGAAATAAATTCCTCTGGTTCCGCGTTGGCCGAGCCGAGAATCAAACTTCGGACCACCGGTTTGGTTTGGTAGTCGAGAGCGAAATGCACTCGGCCAATGTGGAACTTACTGCAGTAACTACAGGGCAATTTCTATTCTCCCTATGCTCTGCAAAGTTGCTGAAAAACTTATTTTTAAGCCACTATATATATATATATATATATATATATATATATATATATATATATGATATATATATATATATATATATATATATATATAAGTACATACATATGTTGAATCTAAAGGATTGTTAGCTGACAGTCAATATGCATATAGGAAGCAATTAGGTACCTTTGATGCTCTTTTAGACTAAAGTTCCATTTGCTAGGGATTCTTAACAAGGGTTTGAGTGCAGAGTAGTTCAAATAGATTTTAGTGCTGCTTTGAGTTAGTAAATCACAAGGCAATTACTTATAAACTTCAGAGTCATGAAGTGGATGGTTATATTAGGATTTCCTCATAGGCAGGCAGCAGCGAGTTGCTGTGGACAGGATCTTGAATGAACCAAGACCTATTGTGTTTGGAGTTCTACAGGGTAGTGTTCTTGGTCCACTGTTATTTTTAGTGGTCCACTGTTATTTTTAGTGAAAACAACATTGTTCAGTACACCAGTGATGCAACACTTGTGGGTGTAGTAAAGTCTCAGGGAAGGGTGTTACTGTAGTTGTTGGGGCGTGAGGCTGAAATCTAGTAACATGAAAACACTATTGATTAGCAGATCATGTACAGATTTCCCACCCCATCCTCCCCTTTAGGTGGATGGAACTTTGCTGAATGAGTCTGAAGCTTTGACTATTATAGTTGTAACTTTTGACTCTCATCTAATTTTTGAAAACCGTCTAATAAAAGTTTCTGCAAATGCTGCATGAAAGTTAGGCATTGTTCTTAAGGCTTCATATATTTATAACAGTGGTAAAGCCACTACAACCTGTTTTAAGTCATTTGTGCTTCCTTTATCAGAATACTGTTCTGTGGTATGGATGTCTGTTTTTGCCAGAGATTTATTTTTTTTAGAAAGAGTGGTTCATGGTGGTAGGTTTCTGTTTACTGATAGTAGCAGTTATGACTTGGACCATTGTCAGATGGTCTCTTGCTTGTCACTTTTCGAGTTGTATTTCAGCATTCAATAGAGATTCACAATAAAGTAATCCCTTTACCTGCCAAGGGCAACCAGATACGGTGAACAGTAGCACCAGTGTGCAGTTAATGTGCCAAGCTGTCTAACTTCTCAGTTCCAGAGATCCTTTATTCCTCACACCATTGGACTGTGGAACAGCCTGGAAGATGTCATTCAATTGGAACTTGAGAAGTTCAAGTGAAGATGCAATGTATTATTACCCTAATACTGTTCTCCTTGCATTTTAGCACATTTTTATATATTTAGTAATTTATGTATATATATTTTTTTTATCAAATGGGATTTCTTCTTTCTGTATTTCCCTTTACCTCCTCTTGCTTCTTCCTAATGAACACCATATTCTTTGGAAGCTTGAATATCAAATCAAAGGCCCCTGTGGGCTTGTTCCAATGATGAAAATAATAATAATGGCAAAACAAATCCACAGTTATGTGAATGTACATATATTTAAATTAAAAACTTTAAGGATGGCTTTTTGGGGCAGAACAGATTCCCTAAAGCTATCCTTACAGTTTTTAATTTAAAAATATGCACATTTACATAACTGGATTTGTTTATTCTCCATTTGAAGACTCATGCTACTATGATTATTTTTTAGTAATAATAATAATTAGAGCTTTTATTTAAGTAACCCAGTAATTACCTAGTTAAGATTTTTGCTCGGCAGCTAAATTTTGAAATTCGTCGGTTGTGCTAGGTTTTTGTTTTGGGTGGGTAACAATGACTCCGCCCACTTCCAGGGAAAGAGAGGAACAACTTGGCAAAGAGCTCAGTTTGTTTCTGCTGGCTGATGGCTATATACCAGTTGTTGGCAGCTTTGTTTTGAAATTCTTGACTTTTATGGTTGCTTTTCATTGCAGTTGGTGAAGTATTTTCATTTGTTAGCCAATTTGGCACTATATAGATAGTGGTATGTTCACCTAGAGACCTTGTTATTGATTTGGCTATTTTGTCCCAAATTTGACTACCTTCTTTGACGATGTCAGACTCAAGTTCATCTTACTCTAGGTATTGCATTAAAGGCTGCAATAAATGCCCAACTAAAGAATCTTATGACTCCCACATGATATACACACATTGCCTTTGACAAATTCACTTGACTTAGGATGTTCAGAATGTAATGACTGGGACGATAGGAAGTGGAAAACCTGAAAATCTCATTTGAGGAAATGGGCCAGAGATAGGGAAAGAAAGGCAATTGCCCGGGCGGGGACTAGTAAATCAGTAGCTAGCCAGGAATCTTCTGATGTTAAATCTGATTCTCATGTTTCTGTTATTTCAACGGCCCTCATTCCCAGTTCTCTAACTGTTCCACCTTCTCCAACATCCCATGCTTCTGATCCCAACCCCATTGCCAGTCTTGAAGCAAAATTTGACAAGTGGTTCACTTTAATGGTAGAGACCATGGAACAAGTTGGTTCTTTTCTTATGTTAGTGAAGTGTTGGTGGAGGAGGTGGCTGCTTATTCCGCCGATTCTCCTAAGTGGAGGGGTCACTGGCATACTCCCCTAAACGAAGGAGGAGTCAAACTGATAGCCCAAGGGAGGTCAGTGGGGTCTGCCTACTGGCAGTCTTCTCCCTCAGTTCAACCTGTTGACGTATCCCAGGTTGCAACCAAGAGCCATTGGAAAGGTCTCTCTTTGGATATGCATAGTTTGTTTAGGTCAGGGGATTCTTCGACCTAAGCGACAGTGGCACTTAGTGGACAAGTCTCAGCCTTTGAAGAGACGTGTGATAGATATGTCACTCCTCCATCAGTGCCTGTTAGGAGTTTAAGGATCCTGAGCACCCATCATGCAGTCACTGGGACAACTTGGAGCATTTTTCATCAGACTGCCTCTCAAATTCTGATGCTCCTTCAGTGCCCTAAGCCCATTGTCATTTCTCCAAGATTTACTTCGTCAGAGCCTCATCAAGTGCCCAAGCTCCTCGCTCTTCCTTCTGAGCACCCTCATTCCTTAGAATGTTCTGAAGCACCTGAACTTCCAGCAGCTCCCGACCGCTCAGAGGGAGCCAGGCTCCCAGTGACGCCCAAGTACCCAGATACATTTCTTCTGCTCCTGTGGTTAATTCTTCTGCTTCATCATCATCAGTGGATGTAATGGTTGTGTCCCCTCCTGCTTTGGTAGGAACCTCTTCTCTTGTTCAGGATTACCCTGCTGGGGATATTGGTGTTGATCCTATTCAGAGTAAGCTAGGCAGCATTTTGTACTTATTTAACAAGGCTCCTTCAACTCTTCAGGTGCCTGTGGATTTAACCTTATCTCCAGTCTCCTCTGATGAAAAAGCTTTTGGAGGTCAGGAGACTCCATCGTCAGCTAATGCTTTTCTCTATTGAGATTTCTGCAGGCCACTTTTTTTTTTTTACTTCTTTTCACCAGCAGCGCCATCTTTGCCAGCATCGACTTTTTTCATAAGCATGCAACCCTTTACTTCCTCCAGGGTACCGAAGATGTACTTTTGTCGTCAGTGAAGAAGGCTCCTTGTGAAATAAATGGATGGCTCGCAGAGAAGAGGGACCATGGCAGGACCACCTCTATCTTCCCTCTTTCTAGATTATCCAGAAGATACCTTTCATACACCACAGGAGAAGTGCCTCCCTTGGGAGTTTCTGCCTCCTCCCAAGGGGACTTCTTGGAATTGGAAGATCTGCTTGGAGGTCAGCTTTTACTTTGGCAAAGGTCTTGTTTTTGGCTTTGGGACTGGCTCATGTTTTGAATAATCTCTTCAAAGTTTTTGAAGTAATGAGCCTTTTAAACTGGGCTGTTGGCATCATGGATTGCAAGGTTCAAGACTACCCTGTGTTACCTGATGATTACTCCTCTGACTGGCTAGGAGTGCTCGGAATCAGGCATGGCTCCCAGGAGCTGGCCTCCTTTTATGCCTTGGAATGCTCTAGAAACAAGAGCTTTGGTGCTTGTTTACAACTGAGGGAGTTACTCCTTTACAGAAATTGGCTCTTCTTTATTCTCCCTTAGATAGATGTCATCATTTTCCCCAAGCTATGGTACTGAGTATTGCTTCAAAAGAAAAGCATACAAGATTTGTTGACACAGTCATCTAGATGCCCAAGAGAGACTCCTGCCTTTAGTTCTAAACAGCTTCTTCATGCTCAGATGCAGCCCTTTCAGAGCAAGCTAAGGGCATATCCTAGAACCAGAGGGAATGTCCTTTTCACGGCACATTCTGTTAAGAATTCCTCATCAAGAACGTCCTCTCGCAAGTAAGGAGATCATTCTCCTTACTCGAGTCACAACTAGACTCCAATTAATTTGGGAGCATTGGAAGGAGAAGGGTGGAGAGCTGTGGATAATAAATGTCCTGAAAGAGAGTTGCATCATCCTTTTTTAAAGAAGCCTCCCTTTGTCAGCATGTCAGTAGTATTGATGGGTTACCACTCAGGTTCAAAAAAGTTTTTGGCCCATCGACATGCAGGACACCTACTTCCATATCCTAATCCATCTGGATTCAAGAAAGTTCCTCAGGTTTGTCTTCGAAGGCAGGGTATTGTAGTTTGGCCCCCTGTGCCTCTCGATGGCTCTGCAAGTGTTCACCGAGTTCTTGCTGCCCCAGAAAAATGGCTTCATTTAAAGGGAATCAGGATTTCCCTCTGTCTCAATGATTGGTTACTTCGGGCACAATTGGAGATACAGTGTACATTGAACCTCAAGAAAACTTCTTTTAGCGCTAGATTTTGAAATTCTTATCTACACAGAAATCCCAACTGACTCCCTATCAGAGGATTCATTTTTTAGGGATGACGATAGACTCTCTGGATTTCCAGGCTTTTCTGTCCCCAAAAGGGAGAATCGTGCCTGAAGAAGGTAAACGAGAGTCTGTCCCTCAATAGATGTTCGGCCAGCAGTTGGTTGAGCCTGCTTGGCACTCTGCCGTCGATAGAACAGTTCGTCTCCCTAGGCAGGCACCATCTGATGCCCCTGTAGTATAGTATTTTGAGAGTCAGTAGGAACAGAAAGATCCTCCCGGACTCCTTCATTTTCTCTGTTACCAGAGATAGATGAGAAGTCTTTGGTGGAATTCCAAAAAGGGATTGTTGGAAAGGAAGTCTCTTCTCCCTCTGAACCCCGCATGAACTTCTCAGATGCAACAGATCTGGGTTGGGGTGCCCTTCTTGGGAACAAGAAGATATCAGGGACTTGGTCCCAAGAACAATAATTGTTTCACATAAATGTAAAGGAATTAAAGGCTGTACTACATTTAGGCCTTCAATTGTTTGCCTTAGAAGTGCAAGACAAGACAGTAGCAGTCCATTCAGACAGCCTCACTGCTCTGTCCTACATCAGGAAGCAAGGGGGAACTCTCTCTTTCGCCCCATACGAAGCAGCGAGAGATTTCCGTCTTTAGTTGGACCAGAACTGCACAAAGATCATGACTTGCTTCGTTCAAGGGAAGCTCAATGTCCTGGCGGACGAATTAAGCCACCAGAAACAAGTTCTCTCAATAGAATGAACCTTAGATCCTCTGGTCTGCCTGGATCTGTGGAAGCTTTGGGGAAAGCTGATGGTGGATCTGTTCGCCTCTTCCAGAAATCAACGGCTTCCTCGGTTTTGTTCACCGGTCCCAGATTATTTAGCATAGGCAGTGGATGCAATGTGGCAAGACTGGTCAAACAAAAGACCTGTATACTTTTCCTCCATTCAACATGGTCAGACAAGTGATGAACAAATTTTGAACTCGCCAAAACGTGTATGATATTAATAGCCCGTTTTGACCATCAAAGGAATGGTTTTTGGACCTCATCAACCTGTTAGTAGATTTTTTGTGGCTTCTTCCACAAAGATCTCAGCCACTCAGACAGCCACACTTCAGACTTTTTCACCAAGGCTTGTCTACTCTGGCCCTGACAGGCTTCAAACTGTCAGGAGATTGCCTGAAAAAATGGTTTTTCAATAGTAGCTTCAGAGGCTATTTGCCAAATGTAAAGGCAATCTTTTGACAAAGTATATGAGACCAAGTGGAAGATCTTTAGGATCTGGTGCAGTAGACAATACCTCCTCTACTTAGAACACTATAACTCAAATAGCTAATTTTTTTTATATTTAAGAACACCAGAAGCCTGTCCACCTCCACAATTAAGGGTGATAGAGCCATTTTGAACTCTGTTTTTCACCACAGAGGAATGGATTTGTCTACTAGTCCAGATTTGTCGGACCTAATTAAGTCTTTTGACACCGGCAGACAGAAGGAGGTTCCTGTCTTCATATGGAATTTAGATGTGCATAGTTGTAAATGGTTTTCTGGTCCTTGTTTTGAGCCCATTCATTCTGTTTCATTACGAGACCTGACTAGAAAGACCCTTTTTCTGGTTTCTTAGCTACAGTGAAACAGGTCAGTGAAGCTCACACCTTGGATAAGAGAGTAGGTTTCTCCAAAGTGAATGCAGTTTGCTCTTATTCCCTGGGTTCTTTGGCCAATAATGAGTCTTCCTCTCATCCTTGGCCACATTCCTTTACAATTAGTAGTCTGACTGATATATTGGATCCTTATGACAATGAGAGTGTGTTATGTCCTGTGAGATCTTTGAAGTATTGCCTTCACAGAACCAAAGATATTCGTGGTGTCGTGCAGACTGTATTGTTCAGTTGAGAACCCTTGGGAACTTCTGTCTTAGAATGCCCTGGCATTCTTTTCTTCCTGAGGGACATTATCTTGGAAGCTCAGACCTTGATTGAATAAGACATATTTCCTATTTGCAATGTTAAAGCTCATGAAATTAGAGCAGTGGCCTCTTCATTGGCATTCATATGCAGTTTGTCTCTCTTCAATATTACAATTGACTTTGAAAATGTTAGTCGGTATTTGTTTCCCATTACTTACGTGAGATGGAAACTATTTGATAAGTTCAGTGCCTTGGGTCCATTTTTATCGGCTGATGTGTTGTTGGGAGAGGAAGTGTTGGAAGCAACTCTTCCTAATTTTTTAGTCTTCGCTATGACATAAGGCACTGAAGGCACTGGGGAGCCTGGAGGTGCAAGATACCTGGAGTACCCTCCAGTCCTTGTATGGTAAGGTGTGGTTGTGTTATAATTGTTCTTTTGGGCGTAGATAACAGTTTTCTGGTTCTATTGCGGTACTGGGCCGTGGGCAGGGCAAATTGATTGTATCTTTGCTAGCCATCGGACTTTGTCCTTCACTGCAAAGTACTCACTGAAGTGTAGGGATGATCCATGACTAGACCGCCACGCCACTACGTGATAAGATGAGTGACAACCAGTTAGTATCTACCTGCAATGAACCTCTTATCAGGTAAGGAAACAACAGACATTATCATAATGTTGGCAATTTTTTTTATTTTCAAATTTATTACCATTCCCAATATTTTGGGGGTAGAAGTGTCCTTGCATCCCACCTCCTGTCAATGTGGGAATCAGCTATGTAATTACTGGGTAAATTACTTGAATAGAAATGATATTTTTATGGTAAAATAATGTTTTTATACTTGTTCAGTAATTACATGATCAGAGCCCTCCTTCTGTCCCCTCGTATGGACATTTAGGGGCATAAAACAAACTGAGCTCTTTGCCCAGTTGTTCCTCTCTTCCCTGAAAGTGGGTGGGGTCATTGTTACTTTCCCATAACAAAAGATTAGCACGACCCGTGCATTTCAAAATTCAGTTGCCGGGCAAGTGAAACTCTGAGCTATATAATTACAGGGCAAGTATAAATAGAACATTATTATATCATAAAAATTAATTTTTTTATTACTGTTCTGTGATCACTGAGTCAGAACACTCGATACAGTTGGATATGGCCCTGATAGAGTTAAGTTGTTTCATTATGTAAGTGGTTTATTGCTGATAAAATACTAGCCATTTTCAGTGCAAGTTTAAGTTTGTAGATTATAATTACAGGCAGTCGCCAGCTTATGATGAGTTCGGCTTACGACGTTCCGAGTTAACAGCACTTTTCAATTATATTTATCAGAAATTATTTCCAGGTTTATGACGCATGTTCCAGAGTTACAACACTTACAACACTGAACGGGCAGAAGAAATATGACTCCAAAAATGCTAAATAATCAATATTTGAAGGTTTTTTGATGAAAAATGCAATAAGAATGAAATTTAAATAGTTATTAATGCACCCGAAGCATTAAAAGTAAGGTTTTCGTAGGATTTTTGACAATGCTCCGGCTTATGACAATTTTCGGCTTACAACGCGTCCCAAGAACGGAACCCTCATCGTAACCTGGGGACTGCCTGTACTGAAGATAATTTTGGGCTTATGCAAAGTAGTAATGTAATAATTATGCATATGCGTATTATTATTTTTAGAAAATAATACAAATATGTTACTGCACTACACATTTTCAAAGTAGTATACAGGAAATCCCCAGGTTATGTTGGGGGTTCCATTCCTGAAGTGCAGTGTAAGCCAGAACAATGTACTACTAATAAAGAACTGCTAAAATTTAGAAATAAAGTGATGAAACCTTACCTTTAGTAGTTGTTTTGAAAACTTCCCAATTGGTTTATTGGGCTTCTGGTGAGGTGTGCATCCATGATCTTGTAGAATTTCCTTAAAAAATGTACAAATATTCTTCCATCGCTGTAAGACTGAAACGATGTGACCTCAGGAACATTCACTGTAGCCCAGTATGTATAGATTTTGTTATGAATATATTTGGAAAGTGGTGTAGGCTCAGAACAGCGTAAGCCGAGGCTGACATTACCCCGGGGCTGTGTGTATAATAATTCTAATCCTTCATTTTTATGTCATTTAATTTCATACGGTCTATATCAGTCTTGTTTCTAATGTGAACAGCAAAAAAACATTTTTAGTAATATTGTGTTTGATATTTTCAGAGTTATTAAAAGCCAGAGTCAGATATGGTTCAAGAAATGTAAAGAGCTTGGAGTTAATGTTGAAAAGATAAATAGTGATTGTGATTGGCATCAGATATATGTTTCATCTCTACGACAGCAGCTCTGTATGAAGAATGGCACTGCATTTACTGAGCGGTTCATGCAGCTACAAAATTGCAAAAAGGCTGTCAAAGCAGTTGATTATCAGCATGGCTTTCTGTGCACAGGTATCTTCAAACTTAATTTTTTTGTACCAAGAAATCACCAGTGACAATAGAAATATACTGCAATTTACTTGGTATACAGTAGTATGTGCTTTACAAGTGTAGTTTGTTCATATACAAAACAAACCTTCGGTCTTAACATTAGGATATATGCTAGCGCCAGCTGTAAAACTGGTAAAATTAATAAAAAAAAACTTGTGGGATCCAGGGACTATTGGCATCTGTACCTGGTCATGGGGCATTGTAGTTCCCAGAATGCCTTGGGCATCCTGTGACCATCAGTTACTTTCCTACCGCCTTTAAGAGAGGATGTGATTACTTTCTATCTCTTTAAAGCTGGTTTAGTTTGGCTGTTTATTTTCATAGCTTTTCATTTTTCTTTCTCTGGGTGATCTCAGTGTGGGTGTCATCTGCTAGGTTTGTGTAAATTGTGAGATGTGAAGAATTTTGCTTCACCAACAGAACTTTCTTCGGGATTTCACAAGAGACAAAGGAAATGCCCTAGAGTGAGTGGATTTTCTTGTTCAAGATTCCTAACATCGGTGTCTATAGATCCTCACCCAACGTGTAGTAGGTGCAGAGAAAACGTATTTACAAATATACCAATACTTGTTCAGTTTGTCGCGGTTGGTCGGTGGAACAATGGAAGAAGTTTTATAGGAAAGGTCAGTACAAAAGAAATGAGACGCCGCCATCTTTGGATGATCAAGCATCTTCAGCTTCTTTTGTATCAGCTATACATCAGACTGCTCCATATGTTTCGTCACCTGGTTTTTGAAGTTTCCCATACTCCTTCAGTTTCTTCTAACAATTCGTTATTGGAAACACCAGGAGGGGTTTTGGGTAATTTTGTACATAATTACGCTCCTTCATTCCCTGCAGGAAGAGGGGAGCATCTCCATCTTTGTCCCAGATTTCAGTCCCTGATGTGCAGAGGATGGAAGGAATGTGGTCTGTGTTAGGCCTATCAGGCATACCAACCTGGGAAGGGTTGTTATTACACTATATGATATCACGTTTCTCTCCGAGTCCTTCGACTATGAGTGTCCGCCATCCACCTGGTCTGCAGTTTATGGGGACAGACTCTACAGCAAGGGCAACAACGCCAGTGTTTCCGGCAATACAGAATTTTGTAAATAGTTTTTACATCACACGCAGGGATACAGGCAGTAGCCGCTCAGCATCTCCCATCAAGCGTGGTGACGTCACAACCGACGCCATCAGTGACGTCAAAAACTAACATTGCTGCCACCATGATGTCACAGCATACGGCCTCTCTCGCATCCTCATTGCCTTCTAAGGTGAATATTCTTTCAAATTCAGTAGTACACGCAGTTATGGAGAAATTGCAAACTTTAGAAGACAGAATAGATAAGAAAGTCAAAAAGAAAAGACGTGAATCGTCTTCTTCTTCTTCTTCATCTTCTCCTAGTTTGATGTCATCACAAAGCTCGATGACGTCACCACAAAGCTCGATGACTTCACCACATGTACCAGTCAAGTGTTGGAGGATAAGGGACTCCATGACTGATCCTAGTGCCAAGAAGAGAGGATTAAACTCTTATTCATCTTCGAGCCAGGACTGTCACATCCTTGTCAAAAACAAAGTGAAGAAGGCGGTAGCTGACAAAGGTAACAATAGTGACCACCGTCATTTACATATGTACGCATGGACGAAAGGGTTGACGGCCACTGGAATGGGAGTTGAGACAACGATGCCAATGGTGAGGACAAATCTGTTAGTAGATACACCACTGCTGTTAAAAAAATCAACAGTGAGTGACATCAATCGGCAAAGAATGGAGAACATATACTAGTTTCTCCTGTAAGACCTTTTAAAATAAAAATAAAGGTTGAGAAAGCTCCGATTAAAAGGTCAAATAATAGAGTTGGTAGCTCCTCTAGATACACCAAAGGAAGGAGCTGTTTGCCTCGACACCAGAAGATCAAGGTCAACTTCCCCGACAGCCGTGGGGAATGATAGCCCAACGACCGTTGATTATATTAATAGAAACAGAAAGGAAGTTAGTTCTACTTCACGAGAGTCATCATCCTGGAGGAATAAACAGGGTTTTAGCTCTAGATCCTTGAGCTTAGAAGTATTTAGGCAGTCGCATTCTCCTGGTGGCTATTCAAGATCAAGCCAACAATAGCCATCAGAGATCAAAGATGCTGTGGTCGCAGGGTCGGACGGCAGTGAATCACACAAGCGTTTGTCAGAGGATAGGAGTGAACTAACTTCTCCTGCGGTCGAGCAGAATTCTTCAGAATCGGAGGAAGGGGGGAATCAGGAGTTTCTGACTTCATATGCAGATGTGATTGATTGGATTCGTCAATTCAATAACCACTCAAGGAAGTCTGAAACACCTGCCAGTATAGCTCCTACAGGAATTGATGTGCTATTAGGACTGAAAAAGGATAACAAGGTGTTGTATGAATTACCATGCTCAAGTCATGCAGAGTCTGTTACAACATGTTAATGCACGGATTTCTGGAAGGGATAATTCTTTAAGATGAAATAGATCATTCAAGTTCATTCCCCTGCCATTACTGAGACAGGAAATATTATGCGACACCTGTTGTTCCATTATTATCAAGACAAATCAACGCAGATGTAATAAGGTTAAAACCTGGATTAACCTTGAATCAGGTGAATAAGGAATGCCCATCAATGACTTGTCAGGAAGCTGCTACATTAGAAGCAATGGCTTCTTCTGTCTTTCAGACAGCTTCTTGGTTAGACCTTTGGTCAACGGCAGTAGCTAAAATTACATCCTAAGAATCAACAAGGAGATTAGTGGATGAGGCAGTGTTTACCAGATTGCTTCAATCTAGTTCAAAAGCAATTTTGTTCTTGACAAATTTGAGTGCCACTGTATGGGCTAATATCCTGTTGATGAGGAGATATGCAGCATTGGCTAGATTAAGCCGTACTATAGATTTGGATTCCCTATTAGCAATTCAGAATGGGGATATCTTGGTCGCAATTGCTGTTGCCAAAAACTATACTAGAAGCTGCCACTAGCAAATACCTCAAAAGAGACCAAGGAGACAATCCCTCCCCTAGCTCATCGGCCCTTTCACAATAGACCCAATAGAGAAAGGGGTATTAGGGGCAGAGGGAGAGGTTTGAGATGATAGGATGGGTGCATCTCAGCACTCAGCCACACCAGTGGGGGGATGCCTGGTAAATCATTGGAGGGTGTGGCAGAAATTTGGAGCAGAGCAGTGGGTGGTGGATGTACTCAGAGTCGGATATCTGATTCCATTTAACTTTACTACACCCCTGACAGAACAACTATTACCACACCTCTTTTATGCTCAGGAATCTCAGAAATTTCTTATCCTGCAAGAAGAAGTGAAGATGATGGAGAAGGGAGCTATAGAACAAGTAACACTTTCTTCAAGAGGATTTTACAGCCATATTTTCCTTGTTCCCAAGGCCAGTGGAGATTGGAGGACAGTTATAGATCTATCAACATTGAATCTGTTCATAAGAAAAACGAGAATCAAAATGGAGACCCCAAGGACAGCAAATCTGGGACAAGGATTTTATGCTGACAATAGACTTGAAGTACGCATATTTCCAGATCCCGATCCATCAATCTTCCTGGAAATTTCTCTGCTTCAGCCTTGCAGGGAAAGTTTTCCAATTCAGAGTCCTGTGCTTTGGACTGACAACGTCTCCCCAAGTATTTACAAGGATATTCACTCTCGTGTCAAAATCGGCGCATGCTCGGGATCAGGTTAATAGATACCTGGACAACTGGCTGGCGATAGCAAAGTCATGAGAAAAATTACTTTGGGACAGGGATATCCTTCTAAAGTTTTGTCACAGCCTAGGTATTGTGATAAATCATGAGAAGTCGAGTTTGGATCCCAGTCAGGCTGGTGTATCTGGGGATGATTATAGACACAGTAAAGGCCAAAGCTTTCCCTTCAGACCTGAGGGTGGAGAAATGCAAACAAGTAGTGAATGCCTTTCTAGGCAAACAAACACAACCAGCAAAACAGTGGCAATAATCATGGGAATCCTAAGTTCCTTGGAGAAGCTGGTGCCTCACGGGAGACTACATCTTCGGTCCTTACAATGGAGGATGAAAAAATTTTGGTCACCAACTGCAGATCACCCATACGAGCACATTCCCTTGTCAACAGAGGTGAAGAAAGATCTACTGTGGTGGTTGCAGGACAGCAATCTGACAGTGGGAGTTCTCCTTCAACAACCCTCTCCGGATCTCCTGCTGTTCTCGGATGCATTGCTTGAAGGTTGAGGCCTGCATGGAGGAACTGATGATTTTGGGGAAGTGGAATCACAAGGACAGGGAGGTCCATTTAACATGCTAGAGTTAAAAGCAGTTTCTCTAATACTATAGGAATTCCAGGAAAGAATGAAAGAACAATCAGTGGTATTGATGTCAGACAACACCACAGTAGTAGCCTATGTAAATAAGCAAGGAGGCCTGGTATCTCATCAGTTACACCTGATGACAGTTCTTCATCAGTGGGCTGTAGAGAACTTGGTAGACATCAGGGCCAGATATATTCTAGGAAAAAGAAACAGTAGCTGACAAATTGAGCCGCAGGGACCAGATTATAGGAAAAGAGTGGTGCTTACATCAGGAGGTGGTCGACAGAATGTTCATCTTGTGGGAAAGGCCAATCATAGACCTGTTCTCAACCAGGTACAACAAAAAGTTGGAGGTATATTGTTCAGTAGTCCTGGACTCAGAAGCAGTTGCAGAAGATGCTCTACAACACCCATGGGACGATTGGACGTATACGCGTTTACTCCGTTTTGCCTGATCCGTCAGGTTCTGAACAAGGTGATGCAGTCTCAGAACCTGAAGATGACTGGTAGCCCCATTGTGGCCGAAGGCAGAATGGTTTCCAGACCTGTTGGAACTTCTAATAGATGTCCCTATCGTTTCACGGGTGGAGACTGTCAACTACCTCCTGCGAGCGAGAGGCTTTTCTCAGAAGGCAGTATCACATATGGCAGGAAATATCAGAAGGTCATTGACAGCTGTGTACCAGGGAAAATGGTCCATATACTGTGATTGATGTCATAGAGGGAGCCTTTCTCCACTCAGAACCACTATTCAGCAGTTAGTGGATTTTCTGATATACGTATATCAGAACAGAAAGACATCTGTCTGTATCTGCCATAAAGGGATACAGGGCTGCACTAGCTTCGGTTCTATGGATGAAAGGTGTGGACATTTCTTCTTCATGGGAAATGTCTATGTTAATGAAGGGTTTTGAGCAGTCCTGTTCCCTGAAGGAACTAAAAGCTCCAGATTGGGATTTAACCATGGTACTGAGCAGCCTTACAAAACCCCCATATGAGCAATTGTGACAGTCCATAGTTAGAAGCTTGATCCTGAAAGCAATCTTCCTGTTGGCTCTAGCCTCGACCAAAAGGGTGGGGAAGCTACATGGTTTGTCATATGTGGTGAAGCATTCTAGAGGTTGGAAGTCTATGGTCTTCCAATTTATTCCAGAATTTGCTTCCTTTTCAATACCTTCTCTGGGAGAATTTGTGGATGATGACCCTGAAGAAATGCTTCTATGTCCTGTCATATTACTACGAGCTTACTTAAAAAGAACTCGGCATCTCATACCAGGATGCCCAAAGGCTTTTTGTGAGTACAGGACGGAACAAGAAGGAAGTGTCCCGGAATACAATATCATTTTGGTTGAGAGAAACGATCAGGAATGCATTTGTGACAGAAGCTGGAGTGCCAAATAATCTTGAGAGAACTAGGGCTCATGACATCAGGGGCTTGAGTGCTTCTTTGACATTCAAGAAAAAATATGTCTGTGGAGAAGATTTTGAAAGTGGGTGTTTGGTGACGCCAAACAACTTTCACTTCCTTTTATTTAAAAGATGTTGCCCATAGATCCTTGGGCACTTTATCCTTGGGTCTGGTGGTGGCTGCTCAATGAGGGGTATAGTTCATCCAGTACCCCTGGCAGGTCAGTTAGTGTCTAGTCTAAGATGAATGTATAACAGCAGAATGAATGAGATGACCTGTCTTGCTTCTTTCCTACATTTTCTATCTACTTCTTTACCTACAGGGAGTAAGAAGGAGAGTACCATCATAAGCTGGAACGGACTAGATACAGGTGAGTGAGACAGCCATACTGTAAAGATAATCAAGAGCATGGGATGCTTTTCAGTAGCAGCACACCCCTCTCGGTAACAGGGAGAGAGTGGGGTGATAATAGATCCACATACAGGGAGTTGAGTTTCTAATGAGAACAGGTAGCTCTCCATCTTCTGTAATGCAATAAGCTATGGTATTGTATAAAACACCCAGAGGGAAACCAATAGATTCTCATATATCTTTGGTTCTGAGGTTGTAGTCCATTGTCTTAGAATATGTTTATTCGGAAATGGATGAAGGTGGCAAATTTCCAGTCAGTTAAAGAGACTTAAATCCCACCAATTAGTAAGTCTATCCTAATGTTAAGACCGATGGTTTGTTTCATATATGAACAAATTACAAATTTTTAATCGATTTGTATTTTTCATAACTAACAAACCTGAGGTCTTAACATATAAAGGTCCACCTCAAACCACCCCTCTACCAGTCTAAATTAAGTTGGAAGAGTAACTGATAGGTCACGGGATGCCCAGGGCATTATGGGAACTACAATGCCCTGTGACTGGGTACAGATCCCAATAGTCCCTGGATCACACAAGTTTTTTTTATTAATTCTACCGGTTTTCCAGCTGGCGCTAGTATATATCTTAATGTTAAGACCTCAGGTTTGTTAGCTATGAAAAATACAAAATGATAAAAATTTTTGTCATTTTTGTAAGTTGTGCCTAACAAATATATGAGATAAGTTGCAACAGGTTTATAGTATTTACAAAAACCCAGTTATGCTCTATAGTAGGATATACTTGGTTAATAGTTCCAAAACTTTCCAGTAAATTCTGTGTATTTTATATTGTCACAAAATTTTCTTATTGCTTATCATGATGATCAAGATTGTAGTTTATTGGACCAAAATTAATTTGCTCCTAAGGAACTACGAACCATCGCCTTGTATACAAGAGTATCCTTCAGCTCAAGCTGGAGACAGTCATTAGATTTGGTAACAAGGTTTTTATATAGGGTGAATTTGGGAATACCCTTCATTAACCTACCAACATCACCAAGCACTTGTTCTGTGGATGTCATCATGTTAGGACGTCTTGCTGTGTTCCTCTGACTGCTAAGTTGAACTTGTGCTTTTGCAATGGAACTTACCCAGTAATTAAGATAGCTATAAGTTCCACTTATCACGGCAGCTTGACTTAAAAATTTGTGGGTAACGCTTCAATTGGTGTAGGTGACAGTTCTGCCCACTAATGGGAGAATAAGAATGACTGTACAGTACGCAGAAAGGTCAGTTTGTTCCTGCCGTGGTTGGGTAAACACTGATGAGTAGCTAGTTCATTATCTTCCGGTTATTCAACTGGATTTCAGTGGTGTGAAATGCATTTTTATCAACCTTCAGGGGAATCTCAGGATGATATTTTTTTCTTGCTTTTGTAACTGAGTCGATTCATTAACTAATCTGTTGTTTACTCTTATGAACCGACAAAAGTAGTAGTTTAGCCCTAACGTATTCTCGTATGTTATGCTATTCCTTAGGCCAAACTTTGCATAATGTTTTTTTAGTTATTGGGTCTCATTAATTGTAACCTTCGTTAAATAGTTTTGCCTTTATTATAAATTTTGGAATGGTATGTTTTCCGAGTATACTACAGTGTTTCCTACATATTCGCGGGGGATGCGTACCAGACCCCCCTCCCCTAATAGCTAAAATCCGCAAATAGTTGAAACCCGTATAAAAATGCTTAAAACTGCCTGTTTTGTTAGATAAAACTTAAGAAAAACCCACTAAAAATGTTTGTACCTGGTTTTTTTTAATAGTTTTATTACAAAAAGTGCATTTTATGATGAAAGTTATAAAAAAAAACAGGAATTTGTAGATATTTCTCAGAAAAATACTGCAAATAGGCATATTTTCTGCAAATAATGGGGTACTATATGTTCCAGAGAGAAATCTGTGAATACTATGCTAGTCCGCGAATTGGGAATGACCGCATACTGGGGGTTCACTGTATAAATACTTGCAAACTGTCTTTGGCCTCAAGGTAATTTTTTAATATTTTGTCATTCTTTTAGGCTAACAGATAAGCAACTTTTCTTGTGAGTTGCTGGAATGAATTTGTCTTGAAAAGTAATCTCATTTCTTATGGTAGGACAAGCTTTTGCATCAGTGTTGTTTACAGGGCGTAGGTGATTCACTAGACGTATGTTATAAACAGTCACCTTAAAAGTAATTTGTGAATGTTTGTCTTTTACGGGCCTCTTTTGGGCCGACAGTATAATGTTGTCCTAAAAAGGAATTCTTATATCTTGTACCTTTCCTCTAGGCCAAAATATTTTACATTGACGATGTTTACAGAGCATAGGCAAATTACTAGTTTTGTCCTGAAAACAGAATTTGTATCTTTTGTCATTCCTTTAGGCCAATATTATTACGTCGATTATATTTACAGATCGTAGGTTACTCGTAAATTCTTCGATCATTATATTTTCTTAAATGTAATTCTGGAAGTTTTCGTCATTCCTTTGGGCCAGAATTTTGCATATCACGTTTGTTTACCAAACGTAGTCTGGCTAACCGTTGGTAAATAATAGTACTTTAAACCTCATACTCAGGACGTAGGATATTTGCAAATTTGTTGATCATTACTTGCTTTAAAGTGTTTATTAAATATTTCATCATTCCTTTGGGCCAAAGAATTGCTTGTCTTGCTGTTTACTGAACCTACTATTGCTGTCGATAAATAATATTACTTTAACCCTTGCACTTTCCTTTGTAGAGAATTAAAGTGTAACGGCAGAAAGTAGCAGGAGAGACCAGGGCTTATATAAGACATTGCTATCATAGACTGAGAATCAGTCTCTGCTATCGTCTACCGAGAATTGGTTCCAGTAAATGGTTCAGCAGTACATGTTGTTGTTAGTACTCACTTTGGCAGTACAAATTAGGAATTTTCTGAGATAATTTTCTCATGTAAACATTATGAATGCTCCTCTCTTCTAGCTTACAGGAACGCTCACTACTGCTTGACACCAACTCGTGCTACAGCTACAATGCTCGATGGCACCAGCTCACACTCATTTATATTTTTACTGTATTTTCTCATTTTTTATTTTTACAACCCAAAGGATAAATGCAATAGTTTGCGTAGAGTATGTACATACACACACATTCATTCACTGGTGTCGGTGAACTGCCTACAGCTTGTTTTGTTTCATGTAGATACATATATGATTTTCTTGTGTAGTTACACATGTTTTTCTCACGTAGTTACACACTTTTTTCTTATTTATATTCTATGCTATTCACATTTATATTTTTACTTTTTTTTTCTTCCCCAACTCAAAAGATAAATGTAATTGTGTGTGTAGGGTACTTATGGACTCACGTAGAGCCAACAAACAGTAGTAGCAGGTTGGTTTGGTGATCCAGGAAATTTTAGATGACACTAGCTGTAATTACAGCTGGGTCAGTGATGGAACTAAATTATCGATTGCTGGATTAGTGATGGTTGTTTTATGTTTTCAGCTGAAATTTTAAACATCACTCTAGCACTCGTGAGTGGTGAAAATATTTGCACCTTATTTGTTAATTGCCCTCTCCGTTTGGCTTCGGCTTGTGTAGGAGATGAGGTTTGGATGTAGCATAACAGTTGCTTCATTAGTTTGAAGTTTTGCACTATGTTGACAGATATTTACATGTTTATATTAACTGAATTTGAGGTAGGAGTTTGATGAATATCATTTTAGCTCTCCAGTTCATGGAATAGTTTTCATGATTTACCAGTTCCTGTCCTGATTTCCTGACTTACTACTGGATAAAGAACAATTTTCTCTTGTTTACTTTTATTGCTTCATACAAGATGCCAGCCTTTTGCTGCAGTTGTTCTTTTTTTTCTTTTTTTAACTATTTACATACAGTACCTCTCAAACTCCAACTTAGGTAATTTAGGAAAGCCTTGACAGTGAAACTTTTTATCATAGCTTGAGTTGTGTACTTTTTACACAGACATACATCTATTTTTATTGGTTATTTGGTTATTATTGTTGCTTAGTAGACTAAATGTGTGTGTGTGTGTGGATAGGGTAGGCTAGCATGGACATTTTCCTCCATTTTTGCCACCTTTGTGTTTGGTCACAGTGGAATACAGTATAGTTGTCATATACAAAGGACTGACTACGTATAGCAGTATGATAGCATGTGATTGTGTAGCTGAGAAACCTACATCTCATAAAGAAATTGCATGAGAAACTAATCAAAAGTTTTAGGTTGTTCTGGCCACAAGGTAACAACATTTCGATCAGTGATCTATCTTGCTTTGGTGATTCGTGTAGATGGACGTAGCATAATGTACAGACCATAATCAACGTGTGGAAATTAAGCGGTATTTAATTGAGCTACCAGAATGTGTTGAAAGTTGCTAGGAAGCAAGTGTAATTTATAGAGATCTTTTGATCCATAGTTTTTATTTAGAGATCCTTTGATCCATAGGTTTTTATATAGAGATCCTTTGATCCATAGTTTTTAATAGAGTAAAGCCTTTTCCCTTTTACCTCTATTATTTTGTGTTTCCTCATGTGCAAAGTTTTATTCTTCATTTTCAACTTGTCAAAATTTTACTTATCCTTTTAGAAGTCTCTGAATGCAATAAATCATGTGAAACATCAGTTTTTTCCATCTCATTTATGCATTTAAAATGACAAATTTTCTAAGACAGTTTGTATTTTTCATAGCTACAAACCCGAGGTCTTAACAATAGGATAATTTCTAGCGCCTAGCTGGATCCAGTTAAAAAGCAGATGAAAGCAAGGAATCTTGTGATATCTGGCAATGCATGCGTAGCTCGGGTGAAGAGTGGTCAAGGACCACGCCGCTACGCTAGTCTTTCCCAACTCAGGATGACTTAACAAACAGAGGGGCGGCTAGAGACGGACAGTATAACGTTAACACCTCAGGTTTGTAGCTATGAAAAATACAAGTTGTCTTAGAAAATTTGTCATTTGTTCATACGCAAACAAACCTTTGGTCTTAACAATAGGATAGACTCATACTTGGAGGGAGGTACAAGACATCCTAGACTGGCTGGGGGCCTACCCACCAGTCCAGCTCCCAGAAGAAATGATTTCTGGAGAGGGACTGAAGCCCGTTGAGAAGCAAGATAAATTGATATGTAACCACTCAGAACCTGAGTTATGTACAATGATATATGGGAGAACCATTGCACAGGGAACCAAAGAGAAACTTTGACTGTCCAATAAAAAACCAAGACACCTGGGTTTGTATTACTCCCAACCCCTCCTTGCCAAGGAGTGGAGCATATGCTACCAAATAGCAGGTAAGATATTTGTATATTACATGACCACACTATCAGTACGACTACCTTACTCACTTGTATCAGACTAATCCAGCGAATTACGTGTCTATTCCTTAAACCGCCTGAAGGAAGAAGGAAAGGTACAAGAGAAAGGAGACCAGCCAACTCACTCATTCTCTCATCCACACAATCATCTTAGGTAAGATACAAAGGTGCCCTGTTGGGAAGCCACCACAGGACCCAGGGAAAACGTGTCCACAGATCTGTGGGCAACATCCTTAAGATAAAAGGAGGTGAACGTAGACTGCCATAACCAAGTACCAGCACTCAGCACTCTATGTACAGCCAAGTTCTTTTTGAAAGCCAGAGAGGGACCAGTACACCTAACATCATGTGCTCTATCCTGCACAGACATGGTGGTGGAATCATCAAGAGTCAAGTATGCCTGTCTGATGGCTTCCCGTATCCAAAAAGAGATAGTATTCTTAGACACTTGTTTCTTTGTACAGCCTGTGCTAACAAAAAGTTTGCGGCATCCTGGTCTAAGGTGCCGAGTCCTTTTAATGCAGGGCCTGGACAGGGCACAACAAAAGCTCTTGAGCATCACCACCCACAAAGTCAGTCAGTGATGGAATGGAAAACAAAGTGAACCTGTCATCATGCACAGTGGGATTTTAGGTCTTGGCAATGAATTCTGGGACAAATTCGAAGGACATTGACCCCCAACCCTTGGAAAATGACAAGGCCAGAAGGAAAACTGTCTTGAGCGTCAGGTTCCTGTCAGGTGAGCGACGCAAGGGCTCATATGGATTCTAAGTAAAGCTCTTAAGAACCAAGGAAACATCCCATGTCGGAGGTTTGAGCTCTCTAGGAGAACTCGACCGCTCAAACCCCTTAACTAGCAGGGAAAGTTCCCAGGAAGAGGAGATGTCGATACCCTTAAGGAGTAACACCAAACTCAGGGCCGCCCTGTAACCTCTAATGGCAGAAACGGACAAACGTTTCTTGTCTCTGAAGAAGGTTAAAAAGTCTGCTATTCGCTGAATAGAGGTTGTGAGTGGAGAAAAACCTCGTTTACGACACCAATTACAGTAGATCGCCCATTTGCCTTGGTAAACCGTGGAGGTCGACTTTCTAAGACTGCTGGACATATGCCTAGCGGTTCTCTGAGAAAACCTCTTGCTCGGAGATACTTGATAGCCTCCAACTGTGAAGAGACAGGGATTCTACTGACTGGTGGAACCTTTTCGCATGGGGCTGACACAGGCGATATCGCCAAGGGGGAATCTCCTTCAGAACCTCTTGACAACAACGACAGCAGATCTGGGAACCATTCTGCCTGAGGCCACAGAGGGGCTACCGAAGTCATCCTGAGACCCTGTGAACTTATTAGCCTGTTCAGAACCTGACGGATCAAACAAAACGGAGGGAAGGCATACACCTCCAGGTTGTCCCAGGATGTTGGAATGCGTCCTCTGCCAATGCTAAAGGATCTGGAACTACTGAACAGAACATCTCCAGCTTCCTGTTGAAGCAAGTCGCAGAAAGGTCCAGCATGGGTCTCCCACAAATCTGGAAAAGCTTGTCTGCCACCACTTGATAAAGGGACCACTCTGTGCCTAGGCTGTGATCCTGGCGACTGAGTTTGTCTGCGACCATTTTCCGTTTGCCTGGGATATACCTGGCTGAGAGCTCTACCGAATTGCTGACCACCCACTGGTGAAACTTGACAGTCAAGGCGTGAAGTTGACATGAAACCAGGCCTCCTTGTTTGTTCACATAGGCTACCACCATGGTGTTGTCCAACATGAGAACGACAGAATGACCTTCTACCTTCCCCTGAAACTCCTTCAGACCCAGGAAGGCTGCCTTTAACTCCAAGACATTGATATGTTGCTGATTACTCTTGATCCATTAGGTGTTTCATGCTCTATGCTCTTTGTGCTAGATGACAAATAGACCGAGTTCATGGCCAGTTGAAAGTTGCTTGGATAAGTCTTATCTGGTGCATTGCAAATCCCGAATAACATAGGAAATGGAATTGCTTTCCCAAAATATATCCAAATATTTGGATGAAATTGCTCAGAAATCATTCTTCACAAACTCTGTCATCCATACTTGGGGTTTCATGGGTAGTGGATGTGTAGTATGAGGAGGATATTTACAATTTGTACTGTTTTAGGGCTTTTCAAATTGTGAATGAGGAAAGGTTGAAACTCAAGCTCAGCCTCCAATCATACTGTCAGCTTATCCTCAAAGGGCTTGACATCTTGGCTTGTTTGTTTATGTGCACTCATTGTGGCATACTCACCATCAAAAACCCTTCTCAGTTTTGGATATCTGTGCAAGGAGATATCCTCTCTTCCACAACTGAAATACTTTTTTTGGTTTAGAGGCAGTTTGCTCAGCACATACATTGTGGAGGCTACAATGTCTCTTAAAACTGTAAAATCAACCTTGAATGTCCTAAAGTATAGTTGATTTTGTGAGCACCATTTTAGGTTGTCTGTCATTGCAAATTGAGAAATGATAAATTATCATATACCAATATACCAAAACAAATTCATATGTAATAAAAAGAAACTTCACTTTCCACTTTATTAGTAAGTGTTACTGGTGTTTTGGATCCCAATATTCCTTTTACAAACCAGAACACACACAATAATACAAAATTCATTTGAAGATTTACAACACATCAAGTCATCCAGAATTCTAAGGAAGTGGCATTGCATGATACTAGAAGAGTTTAAATTACTGCAGAGTAACCTCATTATATGTACTAATAGCACAATGATGGCTGATCCCATGCTAAGCATTGTACAGGGAACTTGTTTGCTTAAGTCATGTAAGTACTATTATTAGATACAGCAGTTTCATGTCTCTCATAGCACCACATTCTGGTGCTTCATAAGTGAATTACACACAAGTATGTACAATCATTAGAGATCATTATTGTGATTCTCAGATAACATCAGAAATAGTTTATATGTACTGATTTTTTATTTGAAGAGTGCCATATATGGAAAAAAATATGTATACTTACACCCAGTGATCGAATTGGGAGGATTGACTTAAGTCCGTACGCTCAGTTCAGGGTTTTGAAAATACTTCTAGCCTGTACTTACATGGTCAGGAGGCTAAGTAACATGCATTTCTAAAACAGGTTCTCCATCTAGTATCAACTGTTTTAGTGTATCTACCTCAGGAATAGCTTATGTTTTATTGTATACTTATGGTTTACTGCATGGTTGCTGAGCTTGAAACTGCTCAACTTTATTCTCACTGCCTTAAAAATAGCTGATATAGGCAGTCCCCAGTTATCAGCAGACTCGGTTAATGGTGATCTGG
This sequence comes from Macrobrachium nipponense, assembly GCF_015104395.2. Taxonomy (NCBI): domain Eukaryota; kingdom Metazoa; phylum Arthropoda; class Malacostraca; order Decapoda; family Palaemonidae; genus Macrobrachium; species Macrobrachium nipponense. The sequence continues at coordinate 8,763,054 of NC_087200.1, read as the reverse complement.
TTTTATGGCACGAAACTAGCGCCATAAAATCAGTGACTTATAGCACCATAATGGGCAGAGTTTCGGTTATCAACGCCATAAGGCGCCGATAATAGAGTTATGGCGCCATAACATACCCAATAAAGGTGCCATTAACTGGTTATCAGTGCCATTAACCAAAACTCGCCGCCGTAAGCACCATAAATGGCCGAGTTTCGGTTGATGGAGGTTTTTACTCATCAGCACCCTGCCGAGCCGATAACCGGAGATTGCCTTAGCTTCGGTTGATGGGCAGTTTGGTTGACCTTCCTGTTTCCGATTGTCAATTTTCAGTTTGAGTCTGTGTGTCATTTAGTAATATTTTGCTGCAGCATCTGAAGGAATATTCTCACTTACCAGTAGTGGGATTTTCACTATCACAATACATATGCATAATATGGCAGCAATACAGGTAGGCAAACACAGCAAATGAACATAAAGTGCTTTTATGCTAACCATGTTAGTGACAAGCAGTAGGTAGACTGATGGATGTGCTTGAGCAGGTTTTAGTTTTAAAATATGTACGTAATCATAATTAGCCTGTTATAAAATCATAATATATTACTATAAAAGATATAAAGTATTAAGTTTCAGGGAAACAAAGTACTGTTATTTTAGATATAAAAACTTTAGAAGTTTAAATTTTTTTTACTATGTTGCATAAAGACAGCTGAAAGAAAATATTGGAGATCCAAACCCTTAAAGTATTCCCTCATAGATATGAAAATTAATTATGTACAGGTCACATTTCTAAATATACACTATAAAGTATATTTTTCTTAACTTACAGTAGTGCTAAGCAGCCTGGCTTGTATGGGTTGAAGAATCATAAATCACTGCAGTTCTAGATAAAGTAATACAGAATGTTATGGTCACAAAAATAAACTTCAGCACCCAAGGAATTAACTGCTGTATAAATATTCCAATTATTTGTAAATCTTATTTATTTAATTGAATTGTGGTGAACTGAAGTTGAAGTTGAGGTCATTTACACACTAAATCAGCCTTTTAAGACATGTATACTCTTTCCAGTTTCTGAAGAAGACTACGTAAACATCTGGCAGCTTGAACTTAACATTCCAGTTTTGGCCTTCCCAGTGCAACGAGCAGTATCTTGCATCAAATTTAAGCCTAAGAGTTTCCTTGTATGTGGACACTTTGTAGGAATCTTGACATCATGGGATTTAAGTGTTATGACGGACCATTCGTGTATTGTTTATGATTCTCTTAATGACACACCTGGAGAAAACACACTTCTTAAGTGCAAGTTTAAGATGCATGCAGGCCCAGTTTTTAGTTGTGACTTTTCAAAGGAGTTAGATTTAGTAGTGAGTGGTGGTGCAGATGAGTGTATAAAACTGTGGTGTTTGTCTTCAGGATTAATTGTAAAGTCCTTACCTAATCAAGACCACTGGGTACTTCGAGTAATTCTCTTACCCGACTTGACGTATGAGTTAGAACATGTGATAATATGTATGACAAGAGATAATGTTAATAAAATATGCTGGCCTTCTAATTGTGCTAATGAACTTAACAATGATAAAAGTGCAACTGATGACAAGGAAAATATAGTGAGAGCAAACCAGATGGGTGACTTGAATAAAATTATATTTCAATCTCGCATTCAACGAAATGAGGGAAACAATAATTTCTTTACTCCTGGATTACAACAAAGTACAAAATTTGTTGGCTTGATTAAGCAAGACATTGATGAAAAACATGCAAATCTATGCATATATGACATACAGACATTTCAGATTATACATAATATTACTCTGAAATTTAAAGTGAAAAAGTTATTAGCACTTGGAAATAGATTTGCTCTTCTTCTTACCATTGGAAATGTTCTTTACTCTTCAACCTTGGTTGCAGTTGATATAGTGACAGGTGAAACTGTGGGGACACATCCTGTTCCCCATTCCAAGTAAGTCCAGTAAAGTTTTTGTAGCATGAGTATTGTATTTGTAGCATGTTTAAGACAAATAGTCGTCTTAGTCTGTTTTTGGAACTTTTTATATTAGAATATTTACCATAGGTACCTAAGAGTGCTTGAATGTGAAACAGTAATATAGTATATATTTTTCACCAAGTATTTGCAATACTGTATTGCTGCAAGAATTGCCCATAAAGTTTCACGATAGCTGTGTTGTGGTTGGATTCTTTGTCTGGTAAACAAGAGCTGTAATTAATTTGTCCTGATTATATTGGTAGAACATTTTTGGGACTGTAGATTATTGAGACTTAACTGAATAACAGTTTTTAAGTACATGAAACCTATTTCATTACAGTACCGTGCAGTGGGGGAAATACTGTTTCATCACAAACCCATTACATACTTAACAAAGCATATTTGTGCATTGTGTGGAAAATATTGACATTTCATTTCTTTTACAGAAGAAAAGTAAAATGATCCATTGATTTGGGTAGGTTTGCTCATGCATCCAAGGTTCCTTAGATTTTTGGTAATAAAATGAAACATTCTTAGCGTTTCTGCCAAAGGATCAACTGGTCTTATATTTCCAGACTATATTTAACAATGATTTTCTTGTGTTTTACTATTATTCCTTTGAATTCTTATAATATTTTATCATGCTGGTAATAACATGAATTACATTTAAAGCTTTCCCATGCAACACCTGCTTAGCTTTGTAAGTTATGCTGCCAGTTTTTTTTACTGGACAAGAGGTGGTTTCAGAAGTTCCATAGAGTATTGTTTACTGTAGTGTGGTGAGCTTTTGGGTAAGCTTCCATTTTAGAAAGGGGTGCATTTTGCAGAAAAATATCGTGGATTGAGTAAGTGTAAATTATGATAAATCAGTTAGTTGAGGATATCTAGAAAGTTCAGGTATAGATTATACTGTGGGGTCTGTGTTATAACAGATTTTGCCAGACCAGTCCCCCAAAGTATGTGGTTAGTGCAGGGCTACTTTTTTCTTTCTATTGCCATTCATGAGCCTGTCAGTTTTTTTACTTATCATTTGTTTTTATACATTCAACTTCCCTGACAGATATATACTTAGCTATAGACTCCGTCGTCCCCGACAGAAATTCAAATTTTGCGGCACACGCTACCGGTAGGTCAGGTGATCTACCGCCCTGCCCTGGGTGGCAGGACTAGGAACCATTCCCGTTTTCTAATCAGAATTCTTCTGTCGCCCGGACCGTCAACATTGTTGTTGGTTCCTCTCGATGGATCTCACCGGCAATTGATCTTCTTGACCGACTTTTGGTGATGTATCTGGATTGTTGGATTGGCATACACTTTTGTGGACTGTTTTGTGGACTTGATTTGGATTTTTCTTAAAAAAATGTCTGACGCTGGAATGGTTGTGAGACGTTGTGTGAATGTAGGCTGTAAGGTGAGGTTGCCGAAAGCTTCGGTAGACCCTCACACCGTATGCAAGGGTTGCAGGGAGTATGAATGTTCTTTCACTAATACTTGCAAGGAATGTGAAAATTTGAGTGAGAGTGAGTGGAAGAATCTAACTAATTATTTGAAAAAGTTAGAAAGAGAAAGAGTGAGGAAAGCTTCTTCTAGAAGTTTAAGTAGTTCTAGATCGAATGAACTAATTCCTAGTTTGGGATCTTCCCCAATGGTAAGAATTGCTACTTCTCCTTCCTTTTCAGCCTCTTCACCTATTGCAGATCCTGTAGATTCAGCGAAAGAACTTGCGGATCTAAAAGCAGCCTTCAAGATAATGGAAAACAAAATGGCTGCCCTGCAAGGTAAGGCTAGTGATGTTACAGTGGACAGTGATGTGAGTGTCCCCAGTGTAGTGGAGGGGGCATCTGGTCGGCTCCACAACGCTCCTAGGTCTAGACCTCTTCCAACCTCACATGCCCAGAGGAGAAGGAATGTCAAAAACCGAAAGGAGGTTGTGGAGAATCCCCACTGATCAGGTGTCCCTTCGGCAGTTTCTATGACACCCCAGACTGCCAGGGATCGCTATTGTAAAAGCGTCCTGCGTGATTGTTTTTCATCGTCGGGATCTTCGTCTCCTAGACGTGATTGGAGGGATTCGGATCGCTCGCGACCACTGAAGAGGAGTTGGAAGGCTCCGACTATTGACTCGAGCCCGGAACACTTCCCTGAGGAGTCTCCTTCGGAGGTTAAGAGGGCAAAAAGAGCCATTTTGTCACCTATCGTTAGAAGGAGTCAGGAGGTGGAGCCCATGGACTCCTCCCCTCCTCCTTCTCCTCCTCCCGAAGAGGATAAAGAAGAGGTTACTAAAAGGTTTCTGGTTTCCATGCAGGAACAGATATCGTCTTTGGTAGGAGTGCTTTCAAAGGAGCCTCCTCGAAGGAAAGACACTTCCCTTCCTATCAAAAGGTCCTCCAGACGTGTGGAGGTACCTGCCGCCAGGATCGATGCTCCTACTCGAGGTGAGGCTCCTAGCAAGAACGAGGAGTCAACCTTACGTAAGGAGTTGTCTAAACGCAAGACTCTTATCAGTTGCGAGGAGCCGATCAGGCGTCTGGCACCAGCCAGGAGTGAAGAGTCACCCAGGAGGCAGGAGCCAAGAGCCAGGAGCGAAGAGTCTCCTAGCAGGCAGGAGCCAAGAACAAGGAGTGAGGAGTCACCCAGGCAGGAGGCGAGGAGCCAGGAGGCAAGAGCCAGGAGTCAAGAGGCAGGAGTCAGGAGTCAGGAGGCAGGAGTCAGGAGTCAGGAGTCAGGAGGCAGGAGTCAGGAGGCAGGAGTCAGGAGTCAGGAGTCAGGAGTCAGGAGGCAGGAGTCAGGAGCCAGGAGGCAGGAGGCAGGAGTCAGGAGTCAGGAGTCAAGAGCCAGGAGGCAGGAGTTGGAGTTCTTCCATGAGGCAAGATCCGAATAGACTCGTATCTGGAATCGATGACTCTTCTCCAAACAGAAGCTCCTCTCCTTCAGATCGTAGGAGGTCTTGGAAAGACTCTTCCTCCAAGCGAGAGCTTTCTCCTTCTTCGGATCGGGGTTTGGATGAGTTGTCTGATGACGAGCTTCCTACAAATGAGGGACTCTCAAACTACAAAACTTTAGCCTCCTTGTTACTGCAAGAGTTTGGAGACTCTCTTAGTCCAGCCGCGCTCCTCCTTCCTCGTTCTCTCTTTTCGAGTACGACTACTGTGAAATCCTCGGCCTTCCTGAAATGAACCTGCGATTTCAATGAAAAAGGCCCTCCAATCTTTGGATTCTTGGATAAGCACTATGAAAGAGTTGGGGAAAACAGTATTCTGCATGCCTCCTTCCAAACTCCATGGAAAGAGAGGTATTTGGTACGGGACAGGAGAGACTATGGGTCTTTCTCTTCCTGCATCGGCAGACGCAGACTTTGCGAATCTAGTGGATGCCTCCAGACGACACTCTTTAGTCTCGGTCAGATCTACGTGGAGCATTTCAGAATTGAACCACTTTCTGAAGGGACTTTTCATCACTTTAGAAGTGTTCAATTTTCTGGATTGGTCTCTCGGAGTTCTGGCTAATAAGTCTAAGGACCCGGAATTTCTTAAAAACCCAGAAATTCTCCATAGCGTCCTGTCTTGCATGGACAAGGCAGTACAAGACGGCTCGGGAGAAGTTGCTTCCCTATTTGGTGCTGGTCTTCTAAAGAAGAGATCAGTTTATGGATCCCTTTTATCCAAAGCTGTTTCTCCGAGTCAGAGGACAGCATTATTGTTCGCCCCTCTGTCAGATCATCTGTTTCCTTCTCAGTTAGTGAAAGATATATCTCGCTCGCTAATGAGAAAGGCGACACAAGACCTCCTTGTCCAAACATCTAAGAAGAGTCGTCCTGTAGTGTCGACGAATAAAAAGGACTCTCGTCCTCCTTAGCAGCCCTTTCGTGGAGGTGCAACGGCTCGTCCCCCTTCCAGGAAGAAGAGCTCTGACAAGAGAGGAAGGTCTTCCTTCAGACCATTCAAGAAAGGAAAGTGACTTGATGATCCTCCAAGCACCAGTAGGCGCCAGACTCCTGAACTTTGCAGGAGCCTGGGCAAAAAGGGGAGCCGACCCTTGGTCAGTTTCAGTCCTAAAGAAAGGATACGTAATCCCCTTCGAGGACAGTCCTCCCCTAACCTCTACTCCTCGGGAACTGTCAGCGAGGTACAGAGACCCTGTAATGAGAAATACTCTCCTTCAAATGGTAGAGCAAATGTAGGAAAAGGAGGCCTTCGAACTTGTGCAGGATCCACACTCCCCGGGATTTTACAATCGCCTATTTCTAGTACCAAAGGCATCGGGGGGGTGGAGACCAGTACTGGACGTAAGCGCTCTGAACCGCTTTGTTCAGAAAAAGAAGTTCCGTATGGAAACGTCCGCCTCAGTAATGTCAGCACTTCGTCCAGGAGATTGGATGGTCTCTCTGGACTTGCAAGATGCATATTTCCACGTTCCCATTCACCACTTGTCAAAGAAATATCTTCGATTTATGATAGGAGGCAAGATTTTTCAGTTCAGGGCTCTGTGTTTCGGCCTGTCTACAGCTCCACAGGTCTTCACCAACCTGATGGCGAATGTAGCGAGATGGCTTCACCTAGAGGGAATAAACATCTCCCTCTACTTAGACGAATGGCTGATCAGGGCCAAGTCGGAGATTCAGTGCTTGGAGGACCTATTGATAACAAGAAAGATGATAGAATCGCTGGGATTACTCGTAAACCTCGAGAAGTCGCAACTGATCCCCAGCCAGAACTTGGTCTATCTGGGGATTCAGATGGATTCTCAGGGTTTTCGGGTATTTCCTTCGCGAGAGAGAATCACTCGAGGTTTGTCAAGAATCTCGAGCTTGTTAGAGAGAGAGAGCAGTTCAGCGAGGGATTATCTGAGCCTTTTAGGGACTGTCCTCGCTAGAAAAGTTCTTCTCTCTGGGGAGGCTTCACCTTCGCCCTCTTCAGTTTTTCCTGAAAGAGGTGTGGAGTTGGAAGACGGGACAACTCTCAGACACTTTCCCGATTCCACAAGAGATAAAAAATCACTTGAAGTGGTGGATCCTTCCTCTTCAGAAGAACGAAGGCGTGTCACTTGCCCTGCAGAACCCAAGCCAAGTGTTATTTTCCGACGCTTCGGAGTCGGGATGGGGAGCGACGCTAGGAGCAAGGGAGGTGTCAGGCACCTGGACAAAGGAACAGGTGTCCTGGCACATCAGTTGCAAAGAACTAGTGGCCATACACCTAGCCTTAAGATTCTTCGAGGAGATAGTCAGAGGCGGGGTGATTCAGATAAACTCGGACAACACCACGGCTCTGGCTTACGTACGCAAGCAAGGAGGGACGCATTCATTCTCCCTCTATCAGTTAACAAAAGACCTGTTAACCTGGACAGAGGAAAGAGGCATAACTCTCCTCACAAGATTTGTACAAGGGATAAAAAATGTGAGAGCGGACAGACTAAGCAGGAGGAATCAGGTCCTTCCCACAGAGTGGACTCTACACGCAGAAGTGTGCCGAAGTCTGTGGTCCCTGTGGGGGAGGCCTCACATAGACCTGTTTGCCACGTTCCTCTCCAAAAGAGTAGAGATCTTTTGCTCTCTAGTGGAAGATCCAAGAGCCTTTGCAATAGACGCGTTTCTCCTGGATTGGTCGGGCCTAGACGCCTACGCCTTTCCCCCGTTCAAGATCCTGGGGGAAGTACTCAGGAAATTCGTAGCTTCAAAGGGCACGAAGTTGACCCTAATAGCCCCATTTTGGCCAGCCCAAGAATGGTTCACGGAGGTACTGGAGTGGATAGTGGACTTCCCCAGATCTCTACCAAGCAGAGCAGATCTACTCAGACAACCCCACTTTGAGAGGTTTCATCACAACCTCCCCGGTCTCGCTCTGACTGCCTTTTGACTATCGAAAGACTTGTCAGAGCGAGGGGTTTTTCTAGCAAGGCTGCAGGCGCTATCGCTCGAGCCCGCAGATCTTCAACGAGAAGAGTATACCAATCGAAGTGGGAAGTCTTTAGGAGGTGGTGTAAGAGTAAGAAGCTGTCCTCCTCCAGTACCTCTATAGTTAACATTGCCGATTTCCTCCTTTTTCTTAGAGAGGAATCGCACCTTTCCGTGTCAACAATCAAGGGATACAGAAGCATGCTGTCTTCAGTATTCAGGAATCGAGGGCTAGAGATTGCAGAGAACAAGGATCTACATGATTTGATTCGGTCCTTTGAAACTTCAAAATCAGCATCTCCTAGAACACCTAGTTGGAATCTGGACGTGGTCCTGAAATTCCTTACCTCAGATAAATTCGAGCCTCTACATCTGGCTTCCTTCCGCGATGTCACTAGGAAATGCTTATTCCTGTTGTCTCTCGCGACGGCCAAGAGGACGAGCGAATTGCACGCTCTGGACTCCACAGTGGGATTCAAAGGAGATGCGGCTATCTGTTCATTCCAGACATTGTTTCTGGCGAAAATCGAGAACCCATCTAAACCTTGGCCCAGAAGCTTTGAGGTAAAAGGCCTATCTAACCTCGTAGGCAGAGAGACAGAGAGGTCTCTCTGTCCAGTTAGAGCTCTTAAATTTTATTTAGAGAGAAAGAATCAGATGGGAGGATGTCAACAAGGTCTTTGGTGTGCTGTGAAGAACCCCAAAAGACTTATGTCTAAAAATGCCTTGGCCTTCTTTGTGAGAAGCGTGATTACTGATGCACACAAGAACTGCTCGGATGAATCCTTCAGTCTTCTAAAGGTTAAGACTCATGAAGTGAGGGCAGTAGCAACGTCCCTGGCGTTTCAAAAGAATATGTCTCTCAGGAATATCATTGAGACTACATATTGGAGGTGCAATTCAGTGTTTGCGTCTCATTACCTGAAGGATGTGAAAGTGACCTATGAGAAGTGCTTCTCTCTAGGTCCATTTGTATCAGCAGATACAGTTCTGGGTCTTGGAGCAAAGACTGATCCTTAAAAATATTTTTATCTTTAATGTACATAAACCCTCTTGTCAGATATGTGCTTGGTTTTCTATTAGCAATCGGACTGATGTTGCACGGGCGGCTGGTGTCATTGCTGATAGGGGATCAAGGGTACAAAATTATTTTTTTTTTAATATTTTGTTATAAATGAATGTGTATTTATGTTTCGAGTTTTTGGTTGTTTGTAAGGAGTTCGGGGATAACTCCTTGCAATCTTAGAACTAACATGGAGGTTAGGATCAGGTGATCGGGATCGGTGTTATGCTCCTTGAACAAGGTGTATTGTCATGTTAGTGGAATAGCACCCAATAACAAAGGCCTTTAGGCTCTGCCGAGTAAGTGGATAAGACCCCATTGGCAGACCCACAAGAACTCTTAGCCATAGATCAATATCTCGCTGAGACTCTTGAGGCGAAGCAGACTCCTAGGCAGTAGCCGCGAAGTCTTCAGCCTAATAAGGTAGGAACCAAGGTTTATTAATACCTACAACATATGTTGTTTACCTGTCTATTTCAGTAGTTAGCTGTCTCTTACCCACCACCAGTGGGTGCTAATCAGCTAAGTATATATCTGGCAGGGAAGTTGAATGTATAAAAATGATATTGTCATGATACAATAAAGTTTTATACATACTTACCTGACAGATATATACGATTAATGGCCCACCCAGCCTCCCCGCAGAAGACAGGTGGAAGAGAAGAATTCTGATTAGAAAACGGGAATGGTTCCTAGTCCTGCCACCCAGGGCAGGGCGGTAGATCACCTGACCTACCGGTAGCGTGTGCCGCGAAATTTGAATTTCTGTCGGGGACGACGGAGTCTATAGCTAAGTATATATCTGTCAGGTAAGTATGTATAAAACTTTATTGTATCATGACAATATCATTTTGTAGTGATTTTGTGATGATGTTATTAGTATTATTAATATTTAAAGTTTAAATTTTGTGCCAATTTTGCAAAGCTTACACCTAGCTTAGTGTTTTATACTTTAGCAACTTTTTTTTTCTCCTATTGGATGTTGTTAATGTTTTCATTTATTTATAACTGTTTGTGATTACTATTGTGCTGGGTTGATGATCTCAGTAGCTTATTTTTTCCCCATTCATTTCTGTGTGCATGTACATTGATCTATCAGTGTCAGATACACTCTGTTAACATGAATGACATTTTCAAATGAAAGTGTACTATATCTCCACATTGAGATATAATGTACACTAGTTCTGTTGAGCTGTTTCACTCATTACCTCTATACTATTAGAAGATCTTCTTCAAGGTAGCTTTTCTTTTATGTATAATTGTCGTAATACTTTGAAGCTTTTCTTTTATGTATGATTGTTTTAATACTGTGGATTCTTAATATCTACTGAAGGGAAGTATTTTGAATGCAGGGTGTAACTAATTTACTCATTCTTATTTTACATTTGTAGCTTTTGCTTACAATGCTGATGGCATTTTTTGCATGACATAGATGTTTATTGATGTGTTTCCAGGTTTATACTTTTGTCATTTTTAGGTTTGGCTGCTTTTAATGTTATCAGTGTGCCTGACAAGTCCTGCTATATATATTTGTCAAGACAGTAAATACTGGATAGATGTTTAGCCAAGAATTTTTTGTTTACCAGGTTTGATTTGTTTTCTTTGTCACGGTAAGCCTTGATCTATGGATTTTTCCTGGCATGGTGAATTGCATTGCTGCTGATTATAGGTTGATTTTCCTTGGTGTTTTCTTTAGCTTCCTGTTCTCCTGTAGTCCCAACTCAGCAGCAATTTTCGTGATAGTGTGTTGGAATGTCTTGGTCCTTGTTGGATCTTGTTGCACCAGTCTTCAGTGCTTTCAATTTTTATTGGCTACAACTCCTTTGACACCCACATATTATTTTTAGGACTGCATCATAATTTTGAGGGAAGGAATGTTTCTTTCTCCCTCTTGCCTCTTGCACAAGTCAGCCTATGGCAGGTTGCTGTCTTTGTTGGCCTTTCCTTTTGGTCATCACAGCAATAATTTAGTCTTTGTCCTATTCTTTCCGACTTCCCCTTTAGGAGTTTCAGATTCATAGCCAAAATTTCCAACTTTATGTGTCTTCATACACCAGCTCTTGCCATATTGACATTCAATACCTTTCTTCTTCCTGTATCCTTCTACCAGTATTCTTGCTCCTGATATAAATAACATAGGCTGTGGGTAAGTACTACTCTATATAGTTACCAGACCCAATGAAAAGCCCTTTGTGTCACATGGCACTGGAAACAGTGAAGGGTAACAGAACTAGGTCCAGTGGATGGAAAAGGGTTAAACACTAGTCAATGAGGGAATTTCTTCACATTTATTTGACCAGCTGATGTTGTGAATAGCACCTATCCTGCGAGTTCAGGAATAATTTAAACAAATTGAATAACATATTCCTGTGACTATTTTAAGTCATGCCCTTAAATAGATTAGTAGGCGGTATCTGTGCTCTTGGATCTTTTCTCTATATTGCTCTCCTAGTGCTAGTCATGCTTGTAATCAGCGTAATCAGCAATGGTCTCCCCCTCATCTTCTGTTTGGGGTTGCTTTTGTTCCAACCATTTGCTGTTAGGAGTGAATTCCTTGCTCAGATTAGTTTTTTCTGGTCGATTCTTTCATCATGTGCCTTTGGTTTTTCAGTATATGTATTTCCTACTGCTTTTGTTTGGGCTTCAAGGTCTTTCTTTTATCTTCAAGCTAAAGCTCACAGATTTAGGCTTGTATGCTCACTTTCCATGGTGTTCCTTTGAGCTTGATCTTGTAGATTGAGCACACATTATGATGTACACTTGAAAGCAAGACCATCATTTAGGCATCCCTGTTTTTACTTGTAGGAATGATAGAGCTAGTGAACAATCTGATATGACGGACAGTGTTTTCCTGCCACTATTATGTCACATTCTTGGATTGTACCCATTATAAAATTTTTCATTTTACTTTGTCCACTTTATTATCTAAGAAGAAAATAATCAGATATGTTTAAATGATGGTTAACAAACTAATGAATAATGTAAGTGGAATAACTGGGCGGATTATTTCAGTAACCCATTCAAATATCTTAATATGTTATTGTATATGGATTTTAGAATTGGTTTTATAGTATTTTCTGTTATAATGTAGTTGGTACATATGTTAGGAAAGCTTATTCACATAAATGAATATTTATGATGCTTTTTTTGAGGGTAGCAGTTATCATTGTTATCCTCTGAGCAATATGTGCATAAAAAAATAGAAATTAGTATTATTAAATAGCAGTGTAATACATAATGATACACTTTTCTCTTTAGGATGACCACACCAGATGGGGCACAGCTAGTTGTAGGAGATACAGACTGGCTGGATGGCTTACGAGGCTATGTACCTGATGACACGCCATGCATGAGCAGTAGCAACAGTGGGAATGAACTTGCTAATAAAAACCAGAACCTTGCATGCAGTGCACCATTGAAAGAGAAGCTAGAGAACTGCAATGACAGTGGTGTGGTTACGAGCCCTATAAATAATGACAATAGGTTTGATAATGCTGAGGGAGTTGATCACAACATCCCGTGCTGCTCGTCGAGTGTCAGAGGTTTTCAGGATCTGGACACCAGAATAAAAGAAATTCATTTGGATAACAATAATTTTAATACTGTAACTTACTCATCAGATTTCCCACCAGCAAGTAGGAGTAAAAGCAATTTTTCCCATGGAAAGATGAGACTTGAGAGACCAAGTCACTTGGTTTTAGCAGCTGGTGTGCAGTGTGAGCCAGGACGACTTTTCACCCTTTGGTGGTCAAATTATAAAATCATGAGTAAGTATAAGGAAGAATAAAAGTTTTTTCAACAAAAACTTTATTGATGTGTCCACTTGAAAAGTGTTTTTATTTGTATTTATATATAACTTAATTGCACTGTATTTATTAAATTTTTATCTTCATCCATTCTTTCATTAGTAATAGTTCCTGAAACATTTTGTTAATTGAATTGTTTGATGTAGATTGGTAATTTATGAGGAGTAGTATTTATGAGTAATTTCTTACAGTTGTTATCTGGGGAAAATTGAGCAATAAATAGGGAATTATTGAGAAAAGGTTTGTTGAAGAATGTTACTATTTAGAATTATTCATACTTACTGTAAAAGTTACATCTTAATGCCATCAGGTGTGATCAGTATTAAAAAAAAATAAATGTATATGTTTTGCTACCTGCTGGAACTGTCTTGTTATTCAGCTGTTTTTCCCACCAGGTGGTGTCGGAATTTTTTGGTACAAATCAGAATTCTTCCTGCCATCTCTGTATGCAGACAGGTGAATCAGCAGTGTTATATTTTGATGATTTCTGACTGATTTCATCTGTACAGTATTGTGCTTATTTTCGTTTTTTTGCATTATGTCAACTGCTACAAGCAAAGATGAAAGCATTAGGCTGTATGAGAGGAGTTTGGTGGAAACCGAACATTTTGGTTTTGCGGAATTATCATGTAGCCGGTGTTAGCCTAGCTGAAGTACGAGTGTGGTTTTCTTGATGCCAAGGTAAGTACAAATGATCTTATGAGAAGATGGAATTTTGTGTGGTATTGGAAAATGCTAGAGGAATGTTACTGCATCTTTTCCAGTTTCAAAGTGACTTAGAGCTGGGTTAGGACTTACATATGATATAGCCTAAGTCACTATATTTCTCTCTCACTTCAATATAAATTATATATGCTAAATGATATCATGAGAAACTATTAAACTGATTTTATTGGGATATGAGATACTTATTTTATAAAAGCAGTCAAGATGACTGCTTGGCCATTAATAGTAGGTGTCGGACTTTGGCTGTTCTAGTGTTAGATGTACTGAAGGGGACATGTCAAGCTCTCAGCAATTACTACATAGGTTGCACCATTACATACCACTCTATGCAGGCAGTTGCAAGCTCACCAAAACCAAGTGCAATATTTTAACACTAAATAAATGATCACGACTGTAAATTGACACTAGAAGAATTATTATAAAGCACAGAGATCATGATAGAGAAGCCTGGTTCCACAGATTGCAAATAGCAGATGTTTTCAGTATAAATCAGCAATGGCCTACCTTTGAGCGACAGGGCACCCCTGGACATGACTATCAACAATGAAGTAAATCACAGGCAGCCCCCATTTATCGGCAGACTCGGTTATCGGCCATCCAGTTTATATGGCGCCATAATGGGCCGAGTTCTGGTTATCAGCGCCACAAGGGTTCTTATGGTGCATCATAAGGGTGCTTATGGAGCCGCTAACCGGATAATGGCGCCATAAATTGCAGTTTCGGTTAACGTCGATTTTCACTTATCAGCACACCCCTGGAATGGAACCCCCGCCGATAACCGGGGACTGCCTGTATGACTGTTGGCGAGAGACAAGAATCATGCACTAGCCCACACCCATTGTTCTAAGCTGCTGCACAGAAAGTGTGCTATGGAGCACCAGAAACACCAATGCTATTGACCAGAATACCAGCAAGAGACTTAACACCTGCCAACCAACAGAAATTCAGCACCCCAATGACTTTATGTTTAAAATTCAAGTCCACATGCAGTAATGAAAACCTTGTATGTCAACTTATACACCAGTCCTGAATGTTTCCTTATTCCTGAAAAGCTTGCCTGAAGATAAAAAAAATGCTGATTCAAATCTTGATAGATTATCTGGGAACAGTTCCATTATCTTCTATATAAATTGCATAAAATAGTGTTTGTGGTCACTCATGGAGTGTGTGATGTTTCATGTACGGTATTCTTGTTTTCGTTGGTGATGGTGTAGATCTACTGGGGCAAGAACCCTACTAGTGGTTTTGTACATCCACCATAATGCCTAAGAGAACAACTGTGCACTGGGAAAGGGGAGGATTTTCTAAGGTGAGATACATTTTCTCCCATCAGAGTGCACCAATTTTGTTGCTTAGGGAGATGCAGTGGCCCAGTGAGATTTCTTATTTGGTCTGGATATTGAATGTTCATCTTGATTATTTTACTTATATACGTAACCCTTATGGTACAGTATTAACATGCATAGTTCTCAGAGTACAAGTAGTTTTGACTTCTTTATTATTCATCTTGCATACCTTATACTGATATGCTCTGTAATGGATTATTTCAGAACACCTTTCTTTTTATATTCAAAGCATTTTTTTGTCACTAGGGATATTTATGCTAAATCTTTTACTGTCCTGCAGTTTATATTTATAATAAGGATTTTATCTTACTTTACAGTTTATTTATATAGATATTTTTATAAATATACCCTTTATAGCAAAAATGAAAATGCAATGACTTCAATACTGAGAGAAAACAACTCAGCTTATGTATACAGGGGTAACTTGATTAGTTAGTCACACTTCTGTAAAAGATTACAGGCAGCTCGCGGTTAACGGCGCAATTGCTTAGCGGCGAATCGGTTTTACGGCTGTCGTCAAAAATATTCATTAAAAAAATAAGGTATTTTAAGGTATTTTTATGGCACAATTTTCGGTTAACAGTGCCATTATGTCTAACTAGTACATACATTTGTAGAAATACCGTTCTGACCATAAAGGTTATGCAAATGATATTAAAAAAATTTATTGAGTTATTACATAGGTATTAAGGTAAAATATATGCCTCTGAGCTGTTCTATGCCGAAAATATTGAGTTAAATAAGTGCAAATTTAGCTATGGATGTGTTGATTTATAATTGTTCATGCTTTTATGTTTAAAATGTGTATGAAAATGTATTTCATATAGGGTATTTTTATTTCTGCACAGAAATATGATACGTAGGCAGCTTTTGAAACTTCCCTTCATGTTATCAAATAGGATGTTTTTTCTTGTTCGTTCTTGTGAGCCGCCGCCTGCCGCTCTTCCGAAGATATCAAGTTAATAAGTGCAAATTTAGCGATCGATGTGTCAATTTTATAAATGTGCATGCTTTTATGTTTAAAATGTGTATGAAAGTATATTACGTATAGGTAATTTTATTTCTGGGCTTGACCTGTGTCGGCCTGTGAAATGGTTCCTTTGATACTATTTCTGAAGAATAAATATTGCTATTCATCCTAGAGAAAAAAGAAACAATATAATGCCAAGATAAATGGCTCGCTCACTTCTTATAGAAGTGTCGGTATAGTAAGGAGCGAGTGGAATCACTACCAGAGGTCCCTTGCCATTTAGCTTCTTCCTTCGACAAAACCCCGAACTACGGAGGAGCCGTGCTACAGCTCCCGGTCTACTACTACCGTGAGCGCCTCCGACGCCTGAGACGTCATTCCTTTCGATAGCGCGCGTTACACCAAACGTTAAATTTTTTCGGTGCTGTGTTTCGCTCTATTTGGATTTATTTGGATTTATTTTCAAGATGTCTTCAACTTCTGTTCTAAGTTAAGTACTGTTTGGGGTTACTGATCTCATTTTATGATGATCTTCGTGTGTTATACATATTCGGAGCCTTATCGGCGGTATGCCCCTCGACCGCATGGCGGTACGGGTTATCTCTTTCGGTCTTCCATACCGTTAGAGATTTCCCTTTTTCTCAGTACTTTAGATATGGTTACTTATACATAGTCTCTATATCTTTATGCAGTTAGTTTTTTAGTTAGGCCTCCACGGGCACGCTCCGACCGCACGTTTCGGACCTTAGTCTAGCTACGCCTTACATTGTTAGGAGTTTTATCAGTCACGATTGAGAGTCATATCATCTTAATTATTCTGATGTTTCTCTCTTTCCTTACTCTAGTTCCTGATTACCTTTAATAATATTATAGGTACTAGGTTGGCTAACATACACCATGCTTCGGTATGGCGATTAGCTTCCCTGTTATAATTTATTTTACCGTTAAGTTAGGCTTTCATACCCCAATTGTCGATTGGTGATTAGCCTGCCCCCCGTTTCTTTTCTGAACTAGAGGTTAAATTAGGCTAACATACCCCTTTCTTCGGATCGGCGATTAACCTAATTTTCTGTTTGCTTAGCTTCGTGTTCCCCGTGTTAGTCTAGCTTTAAGATATCGCTTTAATTTTTATTTGATTGATTATTATAAATAATCCTATTTATATCAGTGATATTGATGTTGTTCCGACGGTTCTTCCCCACACCTCGTATCTTTCACCTGGCTGGGAAGACCACCGGTTTATTCACGGTGAGCCAACCCGGTTACGGGGTCCCCACCTCCCGTCCCCCCATTCCCCCCACCCCCCTCCATACATTGCCATCCACGTCGATGGGTGATGACTCGTTTCTCACAGCTAGCGTCCGAGTCTGCATGAGAGGGTGGGGGATCACGGGACTGGTGGGGATCTCCCCTCCCCTACTGGTACTCTCACTCGTCACGTGCCTCGGGGGCTCGGGATCCTCCCCCCTTCTTCTCCGTCCTTAACTGGCCGCTCAGGGGGAGGGCTCCCCTACCCCACATTCTTCCCTACTCTTTCCCCCTCAGTTCAGTCCGGCAGGTGTCTATCCGCCGCTACCGAACATAGAGAGGGGGGGAGGGAATCACTGGGTTTTCCTATCCACTTAGGATAGTTCACACGAGCACTTACTGATATAAGGGGTTTTTATTTTGTTTTATTTTGTGTTATTTAATGTTTAGAATCTTTTCGTTACTCTCCGGGGGGTTTTTTTTATTTCCGCCTCTCGTACTATCCCTTGCTTCGTTAGAAGTTTGACATTGCTCACTCAATATTAATTAACTCCGGGCCATACGGAGAACTCCGGGCCCTACGGGAGTCTATTTTAGTCATATGACAAGTGAGCTTAGGCGGAGGCAGAGACTTTCTTCCCCCCTCGTAATTTTTCTACGTAATATTCATACGTAGATCTCTATCCGTCGGTCCTACTCCGGCACCCACGGATAGTTTGCATATTATTCCACCGGAGGTTGTCATTGGTACTCATGTATCCTTTGACTTACAGATGTTGTGCCAGGAGATTGGGTGCAGTGCCATCCTCCAAGACCTATGCGGCCATATAGTATGCCGTTCTCATGCAGGATGTGCAGTGAAAGTGGAGGATTTTATCGTTTGGCATCATGAAGCTTGCCAAACCTGCTACTTGCTAGTAGGAGATGCCTCACTAGTAGTAAGTTTCTTAGCACTTTCTTCATTCATTCGTCACCTGGAATACTTGTTGTTATATACCTTTCACATATGAGACACATATTCATATAATCTCAACACAACAGACATTCCTCCCCTATCCTCTCCCTAACTCTAGACCCTTTTTTACAGGGTTCTGTATGAAGAAAAGAAGAAAGCTTTGTCGACTCTCAAAGCTTGGGTAGGGGGTTTTGGCCGGAATTCTAAGGGCCGCCCCTACATTCTTACCCAGGATATGGCGGACCTAATATTCCCAGGAGCCAAGAAAGGATCAGTGGTGGACCCGATAGCGGCCGCCCCTTTGCTGGCCGACCTTCAAGTCATGATCTCCCTACAGGAGGGGGATTTCCCAGAGGACGTTGCAGAAGACGTTGCGGCAATGAACCTCGACGTTGAACCCATGGCTATTGACTCCATGGGTACAGGTAAGGGTGTAGTAGGGGCAGCTCCTGTGGGTTCTCAGGGCCCTTTCCTGAATTCCCTTTCTCCATCACCTTCTACTGATCCTTCTACTTCCACTTCTTTCCGGGCTTCACTGAAGAGCAGCGGTCTGTCCGTCCTAAGGCTACTTCAGTGATCCCCAAGGCTAAGATG
The DNA here is from genome assembly GCF_015104395.2 of Macrobrachium nipponense. NCBI lineage: Eukaryota > Metazoa > Arthropoda > Malacostraca > Decapoda > Palaemonidae > Macrobrachium > Macrobrachium nipponense. The sequence goes on along the minus strand of NC_087200.1, from coordinate 8,744,490 downwards.
ACCGAGGAGAAACTTAAAAAGTCTCTCCCCAAGAAATCGGTCATCCTGACAGACACTATAACTCCGGCTCACCACCCCGGATCAGTTAGGTCAAGGGAGGCCTCTTCCTCTGCGTCGAGGTCCCCCAAACATAGATCACGTAAGGATCGGGCTCAAGTCCCTCTTTTTGATCCCGAATCCTTTTCGGCTAACATTCTGGAGCAGGTGGGAGTGATCGTAGGGGCCTTGGTTGACAACAAGGTCGGCTCGGTGCTCTCCCAGCTCTCCAGTTCTGTTACGTCTTCCGGCCAGTCGATCCAATCGCTGGCGGAACGGCTGGCCGCTCAGGAGAATGCCATCGCCGGGATCCAAACCTCGATTGCGGCAGGTTCCCCTCTATCTGTGCCACCTTCTCCTCTTCCAATGCCAGATTCCAGCCAACTGCCGGAATTCAAGGCGGCCAACCCTTGGAGGATCGCTTCGTATGCCCCGTTTGTCAACGGAATGTTGACAATCGAAGGCATAGGAACTCGAAGGCGTGAGGACTTCGAGTTCCACCCCAGAGACCTTCAACCACCATTCATTGGCTACGTCCGACTAACGGAAGCAGCGATGATGAGAGAGGGGACAAGGTTCCCAAGGAAACAGTGATCCTTCCGAGGGCAACAGGCACAGCAGACTCTAATGAGAAGTCTGGAAGAATGGGGGTGTGAAAACACCCGCATCACAGCCTTTAGGAGTCCTTTCACCATTTTTACTCCGGTGGAAGGGACTCCGCTACCACTGACCCTTAAGGTAGTGGAAGCAACCTTTCAGGCCGCCCTGAAAGACGAGCCCCTGCCTCAACTACGAGAGACGGAACCCACCTCTCTCTTAGTCCCAGGCTCCGAGACGTACTTCGAAGGGCAGTTCCTACTTCTCAGTAGGAAAACTAAAGGCGGACTGTGCCACCTCTCTCTTTAGTGAGAGACTCCCCAGGTTGTCGGACTCTCTCATCCAGATGGAGTACGACGCCCGGACTAGGCTCGCGAGATCCCTTTCCTCCATGACTATGGCGGAGATGACGGCTCTTGTATACCAACAAGAGCCGTTATTTAAAGTTTTGGCTAAAGGTCTGCTGCACACCATGCAGTGTGACCTTTACGACTTCCTCATAGCCAGGAGAAATTGTAGGAAGCACGTTCTGGCGGAGCTACTATCCGCCATGAACCGAATAAAAATGATTGCTTCCTCAATTTGGGGAAACGGACCTCTTTCCAGCACCAGTAGTAGCAGAAGTCCTTCATGAGGCTTCTAAGGTCAACCAGTGCCTCAAAGTCAGGTGGGGACTGGTAGCAAAGCGGAGGCAGGAATCTTCTGGTCCTAACCCAAGGAACAAGAAGAAACCAAGGAAGTTCTCTCCCTTCCAGCCTTCTCAACAAACGTTGGTTCAGGCAGTCCAGCATCACAAGGGCAAAACCACGTCGAAAGGGTCAACAACAATACTTGTTCTGACCCCTCAGTCCCAGCAATCTCAACCCTCCACTTCCTTTGCTGTCTCGCCAGCCTACAATTCCAACTATGAAAGCCAGAACTTTCAGGCTTTCAATAGGTTTGCGAGAGGCAGTAGAGCAAGAGGTGCCTCTCGATTCAGAGGATCCGGCAGGGCTGCTAACAGGGGAGGGGAAGAGGTTTCCGAGGAGCAAGAGGTGGCCGCCCCTCGGCAAACCAGCAGTGAGAATCCCAAGGTAGGAGGGAGGCTGTACTCTTCCGCCAGCAAGTGGGGGTTCAGCCCTTGGGCTCAAAGTATAGTAACAAAGGGACTAGGTTGGAGTTGGCTAGAGGGCCCTCCTCCAACCAACAGATTCTATCAAGCACCAACAACGGAATTGGTAGAGTATACCGAAGACCTCCTTCTCAAAGGAGTAGTTTCAAGAGTCAACAATTTAAAATTTCAAGGACGCTTGTTCAGCGTGCCAAAGAAAGACTCGGTAAACCGAAGAATCATCTTAGACTTGTCCCATCTGAACTTATTCATTCATTGCGACAAGTTCAGGATGCTGACCGTTTCGCAGGTACGGACCTTACTTCCCCGTGGGGCCGTCACAACCTCTATAGATCTTACAGATGCCTACTATCATGTTCCCATAGCCAGACACTTCCGTCCATTCCTAGGCTTCAAACTAGGCAACAGATCCTACTCCTTCAAGGTAATGCCATTCGGGCTCAACATAGCCCCCAGGATCTTCACCAAATTGGCGGAAGCAGTAGTGCAAGAGCTAAGGAAACAGGGAATAATGTTAGTGGCTTATCTGGACGATTGGCTTATTTGGGCAAAGAAACCCCAAAGAATGCAAAGAAGCAACGGTCAGAGTGATCAAATTCCTGGAACATTTAGGTTTTCAAATAAACAAAACCAAGTCCAGACTAACACCGGAATCTCGATTCCAGTGGTTAGGCCTTCAGTGGGACTTACAATCGCACACTCTATCAATTCCGTCGTTGAAAAGGAAAGAAATTGCAAGAGCTACAAAACAATTTCTCAAACGACAACAAACATCCAGGAGGTGCCAGGAGAGGATCCTGGGCTCACTCCAGTTTGCATCAGTCACAGACGTTCTGCTCAGAGCCAAACTCAAAGATATAAACAGAGTATGGCGCTCAAGAGCGAATTGCAGATCACGGGACAAACTAGCCTTTATCCCAGCAATCTTACGAAACGTCTCCGCCCTGGACGGAGACAAAGAACCTTTCAAAAAGCAATTCCTCTACAGTTTCCCCCCCTCCATCATTAGTGATCCACACAGACGCCTCACTAACAGGGTTGGGGAGGATACTCCCAGTACGAAAAAGTTCAAGGAACTTGGTCGTTAACATTCCGCCAGCTACATATCAATGTACTGGAGGCCATGGCAGTATTCCCTCACACTGAAACGACTCCGTCCGCCCAAGAACTCTCATTTCAAATTAGTTCTGGACAGTGCAGTAGTAGTACACTGCATCAACAGGGGCGGATCCAAGTCAAGCCACTTGAACCATGTCATGATAGCCATCTTTTCTCTGGCATGCAAAAACAAATGGCACCTGTCAGCCACTCACCTGGCAGGAGTCAAGAACGTAGTAGCAGACGCTCTATCACGCTCCGCTCCGTTGGAATCGGAGTGGACACTGGACAGGAGTTCATTCAATTGGATCAGTCTACAAGTCCCCGGACTCCAAGTAGACCTCTTCGCCACGGAGTCAAACCACAAACTCCCTTGTTACGTGGCACCCAACCTCGATCCTCTAGCATACGCTACGGATGCAATGATCCTCGATTGGAACGAATGGAAGAATATTTACCTCTTCCCTCCGGTGAACCTTCTCATGAAAGTTTTAGACAAACTCAGGACATTCAAAGGCCAAGTAGCTCTAGTAGCTCCCAACTGGCCCAAGAGCAATTGGTTCCCTCTACCTCCTAGAGTTGAGACTCCGACCACTACGGATTCCCAACCCCAAACTAACCCAGTTAGTGCAAACTCAGACTGTGTCCGCTTCCTCAAGAATTCAGAAAACCCTAACTTTATGGATTTTCTGAAATTCGCAGCCATGAGGAATGCAGAAATTGATCCCAGAATATCTCATTCTTGGAATCAGATAAAAGAGAATCTACTCTCCGACAATATGATTCATCTGTCAAGAAACTAGCAGAGTTCCTTAAGTTGTCAAATTCTCAAGTCATGACAACGAACCTAGCCATAACTTTCTTCAGATCATTGTTTGAGAAAGGCTTAGCAGCAAGCACTATCACTACGACCAAATCAGCTCTAAAAAAGATCTTCCAATTTGGTTTTAGCATAGACCTTACGGATTCGTACTTTACGTCCATACCAAAAGCTTGTGCTAGATTAAGACCATCAACGAGACCTAAATCAGTCTCTTGGTTCTTAAATGATGTCCTCAAACTGGCCTCGGACATTAACAATGACTCTTGCAATTATATATCCCTCCTGAGGAAAACCCTATTCTTATTAAGTTTAGCCTCCGGAGCTAGAATATCAGAACTGTCAGCTTTATCAAGGGAACCAGGCCACATTGAGTTCCTCCCCTCAGGGGAAGTCCTCTTATCCCCAGATCGCCATTTTCTAGCCAAAAATGAAGACCCACAGGACAGATGGTCCTCGTGGAAAATCCTACCACTACCTCAAGACATTTCCCTTTGTCCTGTCAACTCATTAAGAGCCTACCTAAGCAGAACAACTCTGAAATCTTCAGGCCCATTGTTCATTAGGAAGGAGGTGGTACTTTATCCCTAAAAGGGATCAGGCAACAAATTTTATACTTCATTAAACAGGCCAATCCAGAGTCCTTTCCTCGGGCCCACGATGTTAGGGCGGTGGCCACATCTATTAATTATTTCCAACACATGAATTTTGACGATCTTAAGAAGTATACAGGCTGGAAATCTCCGACAGTTTTCAAACGGCACTACCTAAACCCTTAGAAGCCCTCAAATTTTCCAGCAGTGGCAGCTGGAAACACAGTTTCTCCTGATTCTTAATTTTTACTATAACTTCTTGTAGCCTTCCCTTCTACCTGCCCCATGCACCCTTACTTAGTTTATAGTCGCCTCCATGTATTGGGTTACCTTGAGTTTTGCTTTTGTTCATCATTCTAATCGGATTCAGTTCCATTCTTTGTATATATCAACTTATATCTTGTCTTTGCCTAACCTGTATTGTTATTGTTTGTTGTTAGGCTAACTAATTTTAAGTGATAACCCGTGTTTTAGGGCTTATACTTCCCTTAGGGTAATACTGTAATTTTAGTTGATTATTATACTATTAACCTTACAAGTGTTTAACTTTACCTTCTTAATTTATCTGTACTGTTCCTCAAGCTTGGTGTTTGGCATTCTCTGGTACTATTTCACAGGCCGACACAGGTCAAGCCCAGAAAAGGGATTTTGACGAAGGAAAAATCTATTTCTGGGCAACGACCTGTGTCGCCCTGTGAAAACTTCCCACCCTGTAGTTAGATTATCCTCACCCAGCTTACCCCAAGCTTGGAGGCTATCTTCAGGAATGACGTCTCAGGCGTCGGAGGCGCTCACGGTAGTAGTAGACCGGGAGCTGTAGCACGGCTCCTCGTAGTTCGGGGTTTTGTCGAAGGAAGAAGCTAAATGGCAAGGGACCTCTGGTAGTGATTCCACTCGCTCCTTACTATACCGACACTTCTATAAGAAGTGAGCGACGCCATTTAATCTTGGCATTATATTGTTTCTTTTTTCTCTAGGATGAATAGCAATATTTATTCTTCAGAAATAGTATCAAAGGAACCATTTCACAGGGCGACACAGGTCGTTGCCCAGAAAGTAGATTTTTCCTTCGTCAAAATCCCTTTTTTGTACATAAATATGATACAAATTAAGGCAGCTTTTGTAACTGCCCTCTGCATTATCAGAGGATGGTTTTTCATGTTCGTTCTTGTCCGCCACTGTTCCGAAAAATGCATTTACAAAGACTTCACGTGGTTATATTTGATTAACTTGGGAGCTAATTGTAACTTATTTTGTTAATGAAACTTCATCTTTTTGTAATAAGTTTTCATGCAATTATGTTTGATTTGTGTATGAAAAATGTATTACATGGAATTTTTATAATTTCTGTACATAAATATGATACAGTGGCAGTACGCATGTCCATTTGAAGTCTTTGTAACAGCCCTTCACATGATGAAGACAATAGGTTGTTCAGTCGCTTCCAAATAATAAAATTTTAATTCATATCATTGAATCACATTTTTATAACATCATATTTACAATTGTTGCATAAATTGGTTTTTAAAAGACAAAACTCGTGTATACATTCGATTTTGCAACACTGCAATTTGTTTTTCCATGGGATAGAAATACAAAATTAACTATGCAACTCGGTCGATTTTTTGCTGTTACTTGAGCAAAAAATTGAAGTACGGGCTCAAGACGCCGCTGCTAAGTAGATGGCATAGTGACGAAAATTAAGATAAGCACAGAAGTTAAAAGTAAATATGCATCTTTTCCATGAATCTTTTAAAAAGTTATACATTACTTCACTGTATCCAACAATATTGTCTGTATTCTCATTATTGTATTTTAATTTTTTTCTCATTAACAGATTATGTTGGCGGCATGTTTATTGAGTAAAAAAAATTATGATTCCGTTCGCAATTTTCTTTTATTCGTTGTAAAACAAACTTTATGTTATTTATCTTATATCGGCGTGAAACCAACAGTAAAATGTGCTCTTTCAAGCATAGTAGTTTTGATTAAAATTATTTTATCTCAATTTTATCTATGGTTGTGTTTGATGGCATACGTTTTATGGAGTTTTATCCTTGTTGCCGATGCACGATATTGGTCATTAGCAGCTTGAACAGTTTTCTCAGCTTCAACTATAACTAGGTTTAAATTTAACAGTATTTCCCAATTGATCTTTGATCTATATTGATCTTTGATCTTTGATCTATAGCGAATAAAGTTATTACATTAAGATATCTCAGTCCTATTCTACATAACGTCATTTATAACAACTACGGTAATAGTAAACTATAGTATGATGATTGAAATACAAGCCAAACGGATGTTGTTATCCAATTCGATTGTACTAAGAAAAAAAAAAGTAGTTTCTCGTTCGGTTGTTCATGGCTGCACTTGTTTACGCAACGAGTATAACGTTAAAACCATACTTTCATCATTCTTTTTTGCTGCTTTTAAACTTAATGTAGCTAGAAGATGGGATAAAGTTAGGCTATTGTAATTTGGTATCATAAAATCGGATTATCGTAAGATGAATTATCATAACTTGAACACTACAGCTACCTGCACACTGTATAAAACCTTATTATATCTTTACATACTCTAGACACCCAGAGGATTAAAGCTAGGCTTTTTTTTTACTTTAAAGTGTTTATAATACTATAATGTACTGTACAGTACGTAAATTCTATGGTAATGTACTGCATAAATATAATTTTACTTATTGCGCCATTGTGGGATTACGACGCCATTTGACTGGTCTAGTATTCCGAAAGAAGGTGTGCGGCAGCTGTAGACTTTAAAATCACTTAGCATCGAACATTGCTTAGCGTCGGCGGCCAGGAACGGAACCCCTGCCGCTAACCGAAGGCCGCCTGTAATTTGTATTATACAGTAAAGATATTTTGCTGTGTTTACGTTAATATTAATAATTTTAAAATTAGTAAGTCATTGTTGTAAGCATTTTATGGATGTATACACTTATGAGTACGTATCAGTTATAGAAGGATAATGTGGGATGATGGTTGGAGGTTGTATTTTTGTTTGAAATATAAATTGCTTTAGTATGATAATTTGAGGTTTTTTTTTGTTTTGTTGAACTATGAAAGGCAGTAGACTGTAAAAACAGTTATAAGCTTTTTAGTTTACGGGGTACAGGGTATAAATATACTTATAGCAAAAACATGCATTCACCTATATACATACAACAAAATATCAGATTTTTATATTGGTGTAGGCTCGGAAGCTTTTATCCATTATCTCGATGAGTTACTGCGAGCTACTGTAGTTGTAATTTTCAATTCTGGATTAACTATAAACTGTGTTGCTGGCTTTGGTTTGCTTTGTGATAGGGCATTATATTCAAAACCTGTTTCTTTCTTGTTATACTGTAATCTGAAGGTATCTTAAATCTCTTGGAGCTGCTTCAAATACTCAAATCTTTTGGGTTACTGGTACTGTATTAACTATATTGTTGATGTTTCAACTCGCCATAATTACTGTGTGATATCCATGACTCCATACTTTCTCTTTCTTCCTACAGATTTGAGCTCATTTCTTTAATATCTGCAAATACATAGTACCTCCAAAGATTTGGATGGATTTACACAGTCAACAAATAATTGTCAGTTTATTCACATTTTGTTTACTGCATTATTTGTTCATATTTTGGCAGTGCTTAATGCATTCTCCTTTGTTGCATTTCTTTTATCCATGGAAATATCATCCAGGTGTGAAGTTTTCATAATAAAACTAATATTGTAATATACTTACCTGAACACCTGAATTAGCCCTGGTCACTGACCAGCCCGAATTATATCCCCAAATACCCATCAGTTGGGTCATTTTAACTGAAAGCACTACCAACGCTGCAGGTAAAAACAGTCCACTGAGTTACCTGCACTACCATTGGCAACACTGTTGCCAGGCCTGACCGGCAAAGCTCTCCCCACTCAATTGCCACATTCAATATTCATTGAAGAGGGGAGGAGGGTGTAGTCATTCAGGTGTTCAGGTAAGTACTACAATATTAGTTTTATTATGGAAACTAAATATTGCAATACACTCCCTGAATACCTGAGTTAGCCCAATTAACAACACTTAATTGGAGGTGGGATCGATATGAATCAGCCCGACCCCTCCACTGGACATCGCAGGTAACTCGTTTCCACCCGCCATGTATAATGTGTAAACTCACCAAATCAATCAATCCTTTGGTGAGATGCAATCGGAGAGAGTACCTCAATGTCAGTCTCGTTGGTCAGGTCTCGTCTCTGTCAAGCTGACCTCCCATGTGGTATTCAATACCTCGCATGCATCGTGGGGAATTGAAGCCTCCCATGTGGGTGTCTAGCCTCTCAGGTATGGAGGAGAAGTTGCATGTGCAGTTACTCCCAGTTCTCCGCTGATTCCTGCAGGTGAAGAGTGTGCGCAAGGAGCCGATGCAGCTGTTCAGCCTGCCTACCTACATGTCGCTTATCAAAACAGCAAAAGAAAACCCTATTACAAGAAACTGCCAAAGATCTAAAACAAATCCCTAATATCCAAACCCCTACTTGCCGCTACGAAAGAATCATTGTATGACCGCATTGACCACTACAAAGGGGCCTAGTGAGTAACCCTCCTCCAGCTCAAACTGAATGTCTTTCAGATAGAAGGACGTAAAAACCGAAAGAGACTTCCATGTTGCTGCTTCCAATATCGCTGAAACCGAGAAATTTCTTAGAAAAGCCGCAGGTAGCTATGCCTCTAATACTATGCGTTCTTGGTCGTGGAGCGACACTCTCCGAATCGGATGATGATGAGCTAATAGTCCCCTGAGAAATTACTTCCCATAAGAAGCAGCTAATAGTATTCTTGGATATAGATTTGGATGGGTTCTTTGGAGACATGAATTAAGTCCGAGGATGCAGCAAGAGTTTTGCCGTACGGGCCAAATATGCCTTTGAGGCACAGACTGGACACAGACACATTTCCAATTCATCACCTTCAACAAATTCCTCTAGAGAGGAAACCTTAAAAGTTCTCAGCAGGGGGTACACCCTGATTCTGACTTTGCAGTGAACTCAGGCAGGTAGGAAAGACAAACATCCATACCTGAGAATGATACCACCCTGGCTACCACTTGAATTTCTCCTATTCTTCTTGCTGTGGCAAGCAAGACCAGGAACAACACCTTCTTGGTCAGCTCCCTCAATGATAGGTTCTCTAAGGGTTTGAAACCCAGAGAGCTTAGTAAACTCAGCACCGCTGCTAAATCCCATGAAGGGGTCCAAAGCAGGATGACCGGACGCTCAATCCTAAAAGATCTAAGAAGGTCATGTAATACTTTGTTATTAGACAGTTCCAGCAGGTGGAACTGAAAGGTGCTGCTAAGCATGGATCTGTAACCTGCAATGGTAGAATAAGACAACTTTGATTTCCTGAGGAACAGGAAGAAATCTAATGCTATGCCCTTCCTTCCTACACCAGTTGCCGTACATTGCCCCATCTCACTTGATACAGAAT
>NC_087200.1:8725705-8730705 GCF_015104395.2 Macrobrachium nipponense | reverse complement strand
TCTAGCTTTTACAGTCACCCTAAAAACAAAAATATTATACATTACTACTTACTGCTATATAGACTGTACATGACTGGAATTAAATTAATGAACCAACCATGTTAATAAACAGCTTAAAAAATAGAAATGCTCCATAATAAATCCTTTTGCACTGAATTTCACAGACATACGAATCAGGCCAACAATCCTGAAGGTTAGTGAAAAGGGTAGGGAAGGAAAGTGATTGAAGGCTAATCCCTAATGGAAAACACAGCACAGGCAGTTCCCGGTCATCGGTGGGGCTTCTCTTCTCAGCAGGGTCCTGATAAGCGAAAACTGCCATTAACCAAAACTTGGTGATCAATGCTGCTTTTTGCCCCAATATCTGGTTAATGGTGCTGATAACCAGAACACGGTACATATGGTGCCATAAGTCACTGATTTTATGGCGCTAGACAAGCCCCTTAAAACCGGATCACCATTAACCAACTCCGCTGATAACCGGGGACTGCCTGTACCCACCTCATGAGAGGAAATGTTAAAAGAAAACAAGGAAAACATTAGTACTATTAACCTCTTCATTACCGAAAGTTTGTTTGGAGGTAGTGGGGGGGGTACCACCATTCAAGTCTACTACACCGCACCGGGTGCATAAGGTGGTAACGCATAGTACCACCAAAACTTCCTCTTTCAGATAGGGACTTCCAATCATTCTGTAATTTCGGTTTGAAGAGTTTGGAGCAAAATAAACAGTATGACACGATGCAGACGTATGATGAACAAAAAAATATTATTACTGCTTATAGTAGTGTGTAGGTGACAGATGAACTGAGTCTCAACAAAAAATCACAAAACCAGACAAGCGTAAACATGTAATAACTTCTACCAAGTACAAAAAAACCACCATTGTATCATCATTTACTGTATTTATTTATTTATTCACTTATTACATTTTACAAATAAAAGATATGAACACCAGATAAATGAAGGTAGAAATAAAGCCATATAGTAACTTTATTTTATATAAAAAAACCCAAACCAGAGAAAAAGCGAAAAGCGATTTTTTCTGAGGACAAGAAACTTGAAAAATTAGTTTAGATACCCTGATGCCCCTAAAAGTGTTTTCTGTGATGAAACTAATCTTAGAAAACGTAGAAAATGACATCGACCAATTTTTGAAAGATATACTCAAAAAATTTCCGAATTCCATATTTATTGACGGGGCTTTCGCTTTAGTTTTTGCTCTTTTTTTTGTTATTACGTGCTTATTTACTGTTCTATTTTGATAATACTTTATGTGCATGTTCCAGGTGCGATATACCAACATTCTGTAAGACCGAATTTCTATTCAAGACCGTAGTTTTCTCATCGACCACCAGTGCCCTTGTACAAGGGACACTTGAGTTTCACATTTATTTTTTCCATAAAATTATTTATTTTCCCTGTAGGATGATAAAACTAACAGAGAATATGCGTTATTATAGTGCTAATAATACCTGATAATTTCATTAGCCTTTCTTGATTAGTGTATTTTTGGCAAATATTTTTACGGTCGGCACCCCTCCAAACTGGAGTCACTACCGAGAGATTCAGTTCGGCAGCGAACGCAATGTTTACATTCTGCTCACCCACCCGGTAAAGAAGGGGTTAATAGAAGCACAATGAAAATCATCATACAGAACACAACTATATTCTCCAAAAATATATATTTACTCACTGAAGTACCCTTACTAAAGGGTGACACCTACATGTCTATTCAAGACTACTGAAAGTCAGTAGCCGTACAAGTAATGTTTACTGGAATAATTCTACGAACATTTAGATAAATTTATGATTCATATCATAACTACCTAAGCCTCAAAAGAATTGAAATTGTAAAAATTCACATCCCTTAATCATGCAAGGAATGGCAATTTCTTCACAAATCTACTTTTCTAAGTGACACACTGTCAATGGAGAGAACAGAGGTCCTTCAAACATCGTAGGGATAAACCTGATGAAAAAATATTAAATGACTATCTACACTGTACACTAAAAACAAAACCACAACCAAGTATAATTAGAAACCATATCCTAGATAACATTAGCACAGCATCTTCATTATGAAAAATTGACAGTCATCTATTATGAGTAAATCTTCACTGCTTTGCTCGGTGCTATTACTCCATTAATAAAATTAATCTCCAGTACTTTCATAAAGAAAGCCATACTTATTTACAGTAGGTAATAATTTCTAATGTCCAAACTAAAGGGTAGGCAGAAAATAACTTTGAATATAATATACACTTACTTTCCAGAACGGTCAAAAAGCATGCAATACACAGCAGAAAGATGACCAACAGAACGGAGGAAGAGCTGTATCCTGTTGTAAAATTTCTCTGTTACTACATGCTTGTGGTTCACATTTCCTAAGAGCTCTCGTCCTAAAAGTGTTTGTGTAAGACATGGCGGTCCACGAACTTTTATAGGCTCCAATGGAGGGTAACTGTGATGTCTCACCAGAACATCTGATAAAGTGCGGTACCTTTTCCACAAATCTGTCAAGAGGGGGAGGGAAATGATTATCGTACTCATGAACACTTTAAGAAATCTTGCTACTACAGCCAGATTTTGTTCAAATTTTGTTCACTACACAAAAGTAATCTTACAAATTTCATCTATGCAGGCTGTCCCCGGTTTTCAGCAATCCGGTTTTAAGGTGCTTGTCTAGCACCATCAAATTGGCAATTTATGGAGCCATAAGGGAGCTTGTGGCACCGATAACAGTTACCAGCGCCATAAGCACCATTATGGTGCCATAAATCACTGCGTTTCGGTTAATGGCAGCTTTCACTCATCTGCACACCCCTAGGAATGGAACCCCCCCCCCCCGAAAACCAGGAACTGCCTGTACCAGACAAATAAAACAATCATCAGAGGTATTAAAAGTACTGAAGAGATACATCATTTACCGTCTTCTCTCCGAAGCAAGGACTGTGATCCTGCACCCAAAAGGGATAATGTTGACTGCCAAGGAAGCTTCACCAACTGGTCGATAGCCGGTCCCAAACGTGACACCAGACGCAGCAGATGGTCTTTTCGGACATGGCTATTCTGACAATCCTGAGTACCATACTCAAACATTAGTAAGCAAATAACTTGTACAAAAATATATATAATTTCATAATGAAAAATAGAGTACTATATAAAGATTACAATAAAAAACATAGCACAGTATATGTATAGTCCTGAACAGATTACCCCAGACTTACAACCCATCTGACTTGTTTCGTCTACTCTTATGACAAAAATTTCTGAGTATGTACTAGTTCTATTGTACTACAAAAATGTGTATATATAGTATATATATATATATACGTATATATATATAATAGATATATATATATATATATATATATATATATATATATATATATATATATATATATATATATATATATATATATAAAAATACACACACACACACACACTCAGTCAACCCCCGTAATCACATTCTCGAGATTTGCGGACTCGCCTATTCATAGATTTTTCTGTGGGACCTATCTAAGAATTATTCGCAGGAGGAATCATTCATTCGCAGTTTTTTCCGTCGATAATATTCATTAATTAGTGTATTAAGATGCTTTTTTAATGAATAAATACATTTTTATGATACAAAAATTATTTACTAATTTCCAAATATTAATAGATTAATACTTTACAAAGTTTAATAAGATTAAAAGATATTAAATAAAAATAATTCTCTATCTCTCACTCTGTCTTACCGAGATGTATGAAATGTATGTTTTTTGCATAAATAATTTGCAAATACGTATCAATTCATTAAAGAAAATACTATAGTGAATTAGATTTTACTTTATAAATAAAAAATTATGTAAAAATGAAGGATAACCCAGTCTTTTAGCATAGAGACTTGGAGAGAAGGGTGAGGGTGGAACTGTCACAAATGTCAAGAAACCTAACAGCAAGGGTAATGGAGTGTTGCAACTTAGTGTGGAGTCAAATCTCTCTATAACTAATTGGTATTAACACATATTTATCCTTCGATAAATATTCACTAATTACGTAGTGTATTTTGATGTTATTTTACAAAATTAAAGAACAATTTTCCCAGTCTTTTGCCTTTTAAGCTGTGAAGCACGGGGGAATGCGGGCCTGTCAGCAATGTCACATTACTTGACAGAAAGTGACCTGGGTCCAAAATTGTTGCAATGCCTGATCATCTCATTTCTATTTCTTCCTTCTTTTATATCTCTCGGCCAAATGGTATAAGAAATAGACTGACAAACAAATAGATACTTAGTTCAGCCCTCTCTCTGGAAAAGATATACATATGACAGAGGGGAAGAAGTGTTGATGTAGGGTGATACTTTAAAAGAATAAATTTGGTATTTGAATGTTCAAGATAGGCAGTTATAAGCATTTTAGATGGGGAGTTCTAAGTATTTGCGTATCCTAGTTACTCACGGGGGGTTATGCATCCCCCATATTCTGGTAAAATATGGGGGTTCACTGTATATATCTCTGGTCTAGGATGGGCATAGTTTACGACATTCTGAGTTTCAGACGCACTTCAAATAATTCATCAAAAATTATTTCCTGGGTTACAAAGCATGTTCCACACTTACAGTGCTAACAACACCAATCCAACAGAAGAAACGTGGCCCCAAACTGGAAGAATGGTCAACATTTGGAGGTTTTTTTATGAAAAACTCAATAAAAATACAAGATACTTTGTTTTCAAGACACTCAAAGGATTAAAAGCAAGGTTTTCTTATGATTTTTAATGGTATTTCAGACAAAGCCAATCCAAACATGAGCAATATGCATCCAAAACAGCAAAATGGTGAATACTATTTAGTTTTTTTTATGAAAAACTCTATAAAAATGCAGGCTACCTTGTTTTCAATGCATCCAAAGGATTAAAAGTAAGGTTTTCTTATGATGTTCACAGTTCTTTTAGATGATGCCAATCCAAAAAAATTAGAAATATGCATACAAAATGGCAAAATGGTCAGTAT
>NC_087200.1:8650705-8718205 GCF_015104395.2 Macrobrachium nipponense | reverse complement strand
ATCTTGAGAATTTGTAATTTGAGGATAAACAAAATAAAAAACCAAATCTTGAACAAGGTACGCAGTGGTTGGTACAAATGTTAAAGTGCCTACTCCACCCAACGCAAGACGGGCAAAACGTAGGGGGGGAAACGAAGGGATCGATCACTGGAGAAAATACGTTATGAATTAAACTACAAACACCAAAGGAAAAGAGAATGTCGGTTTCTGGCCTTAGTCTAAACCAAAATTTATTACAAAGAAAACTGAATGAGTGTGCCGATATGACAAGAGAAAATAAACTTAACTGACTCAGATTACATGTGTGGCAAATAAAATAATGCGTTATCTTACAAACCATTTACAGGGGATATTGATCTCTAACGTATTATAGTATTAAAATATCATTATTAACACCACTGCTGGAAATAGCCTGAACAGCAGTTAGGTGTTTCCCCTTACGGTCCAATGTCAAACTAAGCAACAGCTCCTGCCACAATTCTTAAAAAAAAAAAAAAAATATGCAAGGGCTTCTTAGTACATCCACTGTTTAAATTAAAGCTGGCTCGCAGAAGTGTCGACCAGGCTATACACAGCACCACTCGACTCTACTTGCACTCTAGGCACCTAAGCTAACTAAACATGCAGCCTGGAGCTTCAGATTCTCAATTTCTCACACTACCTAACCACCACTGGGTAACCTTACCACCTTCACCAAGATCCATCTACTTTCCACCCATTTTCACTTCTTGCAATCGCATTCAACTCCCCATTCTAAATCACGCTTTACTTAACGGGAACACTTTCATCTTGCGAAACTCTTTCCAGAGCTCCAGCGTATTTCATCTCTCACTTCTCCCCAATAGGCTTGCTTATTCGTCTTCTATTACCAGCGATGATTATTCTCTACTCCAAGCTATATTCAACAGCTGCTCCATTCGTACTACAGTCACTGAGCCATCTTACTTTTATCGTCTCAAATCTTACTAAAGCTTCCCACTGTCATCTTTCACCCATCTGCGCAGCTTCTTTAATATGTTATATTATTCATAATCTATTAAAATGACTCTGATTCTTATGAAAAATGTCAATCTACCATAATTTCCCCTTGGAAAACTGCCTCACATATGCAGAGCAAATAAATGTACGCACGCAAGAAAGGAGTCGAATTTAATTGACACGATCTTTCAACATTATCTATATTCACAAAACTAAATTGTTGTAAAATTATAATATAAACAAGAGAGGAAAGGAGTGAAACACAGTTATGGCACAGCCTAGAGTTGGTTTATTGGTTAAACGGTTCTCAGCCGCATTGTTTCTAAATATGTTAACTGCAATGACCATGCTGCTACAAACAATAAATGCGATAGATACTCCAATACAATGAGCAAATCAATTAAAAATACATTAACCCTCAGTCACCCGTAACATCAGCCACTCAATTTCCCTCTCGCCTCCATCACTCACCCCCAGATCCACGGAGTAACGGACGGAGACACTGAGATATGAATCAACTAATTCAACACAAAGCACCAATCCACCCTCTTTGAGGTTGAATCTTTCAAATGAATACGAATGATGATATCCAGTACTAGTTTTCTTGACACATTTACACACAAAACTTGTGCAACGAGCACAAACATTTTATCTTCTCTGGCACCCTTCTAGACCTTGAATGTGCTTGCCACTGACCCTAAATGAAAAGGCCCAAACATCAGTCGGAACTTTGCTCCATCAAAGGCGCCACAACCCTCTACTAAGGCCTCCTCATACTGGGTCACAGTGTATTGGCATCCCTAGTAGTATGCTACTTAAAACTGCATCAAGTGACTTCTACAGACTAAAAAAAACTGAGAAAAGTAAGTGAAATGCTGAAGGTGCTTTGGTCACATACACAGAATGGCAGATGCTACACTGTTGACTAGACAAAGTGGAAAGAAAAAATGCTGACACGAAAGGACCACAATATTTAGGAATTGCAAGTGGGAGTACAAGATACGAGTAGAGGCATGTACTGCAATACTCTGTGTCAGAAAGAGGACAGGTCTACACACTGCTACTGAAGATTAAAGGAGCATACACACACACTGCACATTGTTTTCAATTGAAGCATTTCCCTTTTGCAGGAATGCTTCCAAAAAAATACAGGACACCAACTGTCACTTCCATACTTAAACTGTTCGATCATGGCTGAACATCGTACAGAAAACTTTCACACATTAACCACTTCATATACCTCCAGTGCCGTGCACTTCTATCTTGTAAGCAGTCTCGCTTGAGATTCTTTATGAAAAGCTACTTCGTGCCGTCTCTCCTTCCTCCAATTCTTCCAAATAGAACAAACCTTTCTTCAACCAATCATGTGCCATTCTTTTCATACGAAAATCATCATCTTTTCCTGAACCCCCTTCACAAAACCAAAAACCTTTTCATCACTTCTGTGTGCTTCCATTTTCACCACTCACTCAATTCTTGTATGTCAAGATCCAGTACTGTGCCAAAAATTCATATTTATTACTAAATTCTCTTTGCTTTACTCTTCCCAATCTTCAGCACTGATCCTGCCACTTTCCTAACTTCACGAGTCTTGCGCTATAACATAATCCCCCCCTCATATTATTCCCAAATTCCTACGCAAATCACCAGCTGACTTTATCCCGTCATATTCCTATACTCTTTTTTTTTTTCCCATCTGCCATCCGCCTGTGGTGTTTCCGTATGGATAATACTGCGTCCCGGGCTTTAGATAGTTACATTCAATAATAAAATAATAATAATATCCTATTTCGAACATTAACGGTGTACTTCACATACAGTAAATTATTAAAACACTTTTCATTTGCAATGTACACCCAGATATCCTTTTATTTACCTAAAACTTACACAAACCGTAACTATTTCAAGCCCGGGACGCAGTGTTACCATACAAAAACACCACAGACGGATGGACATATAGAAAAAAACAAGAGTATAGTATGCATTAAATCTATCCTAGCTCGATCTTGCCTTGTCCAAACCTACTCTTAACTTTTGCCTTTGTAAACACTCACAAGTTGCTAGTTTCTCGTCACTTCCCCCAAAATCAGCACTGCATCGCCTGCAATCTACCCATTGCGGTATTCAACACGGTGACACACTTCTCAGTCCAACTTTTCAACGAAACCAGTCACTTGTCCGCCTCCACATTCTAACATGTCCGTCCGTACCCAGTTTTTTTTTATGGGGGTCGTTTTCCCAAAACTGGGCATTTTCCTCTACAAATGTCATTGCATAAATTTCAAGTATTTCAAGATGAAATACTTGAAAATTTTATTTTAGTTATATGAAGAAGAAAAATTGGGTACATATGCGGTCTATGCCCTTCTACCCGATTAGATGTTAATCAAAGTACTACTGGCTTTGGTTGACAGAATTTTACTTACAATGTTGTAAGTTTGCACTTAAATTTAAGATTAGTTATTAAATTTTATTGATTGAATCATCTATGATGTTAACAATAACATGCACATTACTTTATGTTATATACTTTGACTTAACAAAAGGATAGTCAAAGAAAATATGGACTTCCCGAATTTTTTTTTTCTGGGGGGGGGGGTCGTTCACCCTCCACTTCTGGTTTGATAGCTTTCCTTTTGCCTGTCTATACATCTCTACTCCTTTACATTCACTGTTTCCTCTATGTCATGATATAAATTGCGATGGCCCTAAAAATCTTGAGACACTTCTGTCACCTTTAGCCTTACCTTTTGCTCATCATAAATACTTATGTACTCAATCAACCTCTAACCATTCTTTTTCTTCACTACATGCCTCGTACTACCTACTCCATTAACTTCTCTCGACCAAATCATCTTTCACTTGTAATCGCACACAATGTAGTACCCTTTTGTGTTGTAACCTACCTTCTACTTAATCATGAGTTTTCCTTCAGTTTTATATGGCCCATGTACTCTTCCATTTTGTTCTCGGCCTAGGTCACTTTTCATTCATTTTTCCCTTACATTATCATTCAACCACCATTTGTCCTGATTAACATTACAACTACAATTTTAACCCCTTTAACTCCAACTTACGCTTCACCAAATAATGTTGAAATATTTGATAATAGATATATATATATAAAATATTATAAAGTATATATATATATATAAATATTATATATATATATATGATATATATATAGCATAAAATTAATATTATCACCCCTAACTCCACTTACGCTTCACACCCCTTTACTCCAACTTCCTTCAAACCAAATAATTGTTGATATATATATATATATATATATATATATATATATATATATATATTATATAATGACTAATAATTTATAAGCATAAAATATAAATTACACCCCTTTAACTCCAACTTACGCTTCAACACAAAATATGTTGATTATATATATATATATATATATATAAATTATATGACTAATAATTTATAAGCATAGTGATAAATTACACTGAAGTAACCACGCCATTATGCTAGCTGAGAACTACAGTGGTGCCTTTCCGCTACTCAGGTCTGAGCGAAGCCACTGCCACACATGCTCGACTATTTTTCAGTTACTGTACATCGATAACGCGAGTTTTCTAAATCGCTATCTTTATTTACGTTATATTTTTTTTTTCTATTAAAAAAATGTCAAACAGAAATAGGAGTTCCAAGATCTTAAAATGACGGTAAATTATAATCAGGATGGGCACCATATATATAATATATATATATATATATATAGATATAGATATATATATATATATATATATATATATATATAGATATATATATATATTATATTGTAATTATATATATAATATATATGTAATTTATTATTATATATAATATATAGATATATTATATGTATATTATATTATTATATATAATATATATATATATATATATATAATATATATATATAACATTCACCACCAGTTTGGTCATGCTATGGAAGCCAGTGCATACTGCCTTTCACAATGTACGTGCAGAAGTGCATGATGTTCTTAAGGCCAGTCCCGGCATCCATTTTCTACATCACTCTCCCGTATCTTTCAGCGCAACTAGCTATCCTATGCCATATATTATATATATATATATATATATATATATATATATTATCTATATATATATATATATATATATATATATATAACGTCCTCGCGCTGGCACGAGCCATCTAGGCAAACCATAATTAAAGACACTTTCAACAGTGAAATTCCGGACTACCGAAGCCATGCCATACGTACCGTATGACCAGTGAGACGGTAATTGATTAAGGTGTTCACTTCAGAGGACCTTTTAAACGTTTAAAACATAATCGTCATTAATGAGAAGACAACGGACAATATGTGACCATAACTATGAATATTATTATGGCAGAGGGTATCTCCAGTAACACGACATCAAAAGAACACCAATTATAATGAGGTATTCAATTACAGCGACAAAATTTGGACATAAACCAAGTAAACCAACAGTTTACAATCGATGGAGAATGAACGCAATAGGAATTTTGCAGTAGCAGACTACCAAAATCCATATCGCCTGCTGCTTTCAGCAGGTGTATAAATATCTGTATACATATACATTTCCATTAAGAATCAAGCAGTAGTCACTAGATTTCAATGATTTGCATTGCTCTGCAGCACGTTCTTTGTTTTCCGTTCTATGCTGCACGATATTGATCCCTACAGCAGACCACGCCTCCGACTAAGCTGTCGACCAATCGCCAGTCAAAGAGACGTCCCGACGCAACACTTTTGGCACGCCATTGGCTCTCAGCCTCGAGAGAGAACGGCTGGCAGACTCCCAGTGGATGTTACCAAGTCGTAATATTGTGGCAATTTTTTACATACAGTTCAAACTCGTTTCCAGTCAAACTTTTCCGATAAAAATTGAAGTACTATCAGATCCTACATGATTAAAGATACAGGAACTCTTAGGACATTTAACAAACAGAAAGAGGAAAACTGAGAAAGGTGGTAACACTCCGCACCCATCTGTCTGCCGTGTAAGCCTGTCTGCCAAGTGCCTGACTCGTACTCTGAAACCTATCTCCCTCTGCACTGTCATATTTCAGTTTAACCAAGTTCCCTTATTAGATATTCATTATTTAATTACAATAATTTCCCATTTCGTCATGAATAAAGCTATCTTCATGCAATAACTAAAACAGGATTAAATACACGGTACTTACCACTTCTGAAAACGTTTTCTTTTTCTCATTTCCCAACCAATCGTGTCTTTTAGGAAGTAACTGAAAATGCAAAATACAAAAACAAAAGGTTAATGTGGCAAATAGTGGGGGGTAGGTAGAGGAGAGGTATCAGGGGGAATCAAACCCCACTATCACACCCCCTCCCTACTACCGGCATATGAGAATGTACACAAAACCACGTGTTCCATCAGCTGACAGACGCTACAAACGTCTAACTCACCTCATTTTCCTCGATTTCAGCTTTCAGCACCTGAAATACAGGACAAACGTGTTAGCCCCAGCCAACTTTGAGCCACAATATTCCACTCAACTAGTACCTAACCCTTACCTCATAAGCCTTCTTACACGGTCCTGCAGATAAATACTTGACCATCAAATAGTACAGCTCTGGAAGAGAGAGAAAGACACTCCGTTAGACCGCGAAATTCACTTCACTTTGAAATATCATTTGTGACATTCATTCGACACTGAACTCACCGATTTCTATTGCACTATATTGCTTATTCACTGCACTATCACACTGTGAGGCTGGAGGAGTCACATCCATAGTCATATATCGAATTAAATCCAAAATAATCTGGGTCACTCTGCAACAATCTTTCACAGCATTTTCGTTCCTTTCTCTCTCATTTGGGCTGAACAGGGCCGCACACCATTTCTGACGTCGACGGTCACACGCAATGAAAAGTAGTTCCTTCTCGCCTGCGCTTGTGTGCTTAAACTGGGATTATTATGAAATCAAAATCACGTTCAACAAATACTTGAAGATTTTCATAGATACGCTGAAATCTATACTGCTCTGATTTTGTTAATAATACATATTGCCATAGACAAGCGCGGAATATCATTTCCATCCGTTGTTTTTGTTGAGCATTTAATTTGGCGATTTGGAATTTTACGACAAAAAACACTTTCAGTCAAAGGTTTTGCGTCCACTTGATTATGAATTAATTTGACAATTCCTGTTAATACCGTACAAGGGCTGATGAATGTATTGTTGGGTTACCTTACAGATATTTGTATGATATTTCGGTTAAGCATAGTGACGCTCCGAGGGTTAATGGTGCTGCCAGACGTAACATTACTGTAAGCGTATCCGAAGAAAATTACAGAAGAGTACTAATGTAATTTGATAATTTTAATTTATTGAACGTTTAAATGTTATATTAGCAAATTTTATGTTATATTGAAATAGCTGTCAGATTTGCTCCTCACACAAAATAAACAACGTTTCATTATTTATTTCCAGTGATATATTGTTTGGTGGAGTAAATATCATATTTCTGTTAAAATTATATTATTATCAAATGCGTACTTCTTAAGCAGAGTTTCATGAGTTTCCAATATGCGAGAATTGGGTATGTGGAGTTGCTATATAAAACAATTCTCTCAACTTTACAAATTATATATTTACTTCTCTGGCGTTTTCTATGCTGTTAAACATCAGACTATCTATTTTATGGTGATTAGGCTGCATTATGAAATACTTGTTATCAAATATTAAGCCTAAACTTTGATAAAATTCATTATAAAAAACTACATTATCGTACTTTCGCCAGACGGATTTTGTAGTATTATCTCTCATCCTGCTATGTTAGATTAACGTAGAATTATAGTGGTAATTGCACGAATACGTTTAAGTGAACCTGAATAAAATGCTATTAATTGAAGAGGCCAAGTCATGGTTACCCTTTCAATGTGTGAAACATTACTCACAAATGGAAGTTTACGTCAGCAAACTTAGTCAGCTGAGTTGTGAAATGTCAACTTGGTTTCCTCATGTCTCATCACTAGAAGTTGCCGAAGGATCCTAAGTTCACTGACACTGAGTGATGTAATTGCATGGTACATTCTCTTGGTAAGGATTGTGATATATAACGATGTAGGCTATCACCTCAAAGTATAATGCCCTAAATCTAATAGTGAGTTCTAGCTAACCACAGACCCATACGTAGTACTTACCTAGGTAGGTACCTAGGATCTACCTTCCCCGTAAGTTAGGCTCATACCCACTAGGCTACTATAGTAGCTATTTGGTTCCCCCAAGTTATGACTAGCCTAACAGGTAGGTATATCACAAGACGTAAACTGAGACAAGTGTTCGTGCAGGTGTTTAGTATATCGTCAGAGTTGTAACATAGGTAGTAGGGTCATGCCATTAGGTATATTATACTTAGCTAGCTATATTTTTCAATTAACCCCTAATGTCAGTTTTGCTTTTGGATCTGGTGGTATTTTTATGATAAGGCAGATTTTTGCTATACCTAGGTAGTAATGGTAAAACTTGACTCTTAAACCCCTGTCACTCTCTAGACCTGAAATTATAATTTGGTAAATCTGAACACATTAAAATACTGTGATTGGTGTCGCCGACAGGTAGGGTAAAAAACCGCATGGTACAGGGATGGACCATGTACGATCAATGTGTACAACCCCAAGAAAAGTACATTATAACGCGTCCTGCCACCCGGAGGATAGAGGTCTTTTAGCTCCGTTTCTCACCAACAAGAAGTCGTGTCTGATCCCCATCTCCGATGTCAGGACGCGTTATAATGCGTTTTTTTTTACCCTATTCTCGCCACTCAAAACCTCTGCTCTGCATAGCTAGCCTATATTTACCTAGGGTAAACAACTGACTGGACTGGCCAAACTCACTGACTAGGTATACTGCGTTTGTGGCCACCCTCCGAAAAAGTACTTTAACACGCCCTGATACCGGAGATGGTCATCAGTCATGAATCGTTGGTGGTGATAGCAGAAGGAAGCTCAAGACCTCTACTCTCCTTTTGAACAAAGTATTTTCGGTATTTTTACAGAAGTCCGCACGGACTCCAAGGAACGTAACCGCGGATACGACATCCACTAGGGATTGGGGCGTCCAATGTATTTCGCCGTGTTTAGTACTGGCCCCTGGGGGTTAATTATAGTCGTCCGAATAAATATTACTTAAAATTCTTGTTCAGTAGGTAAAACTGCATAGAAAAACCACAACTGCCATAGTCTAGGATAAGTACCCCAGATCTACAGTATTTTCTCCAAAGTTAGAAATTAAGGCCATATTTTAAGACTAAACAGAGGGTAATGAAAAGTGTGTCTAACGTAGTGCACACTACCCCCATGACACTTTCAAAATTTTTACTTACAACTATAAATGTTTAGAAGATTGACGCCATCTCGATGTTTGCGAAGTCGCTTGTGTCAACAAACTTCCCATTTCCTGAGCTAAATCGGCACACCACTTGTACCCATAGATGCTGGGGCACTTTCATCACAACAATCGTAAACACGACTTCCAACCACTACTTATCCAGGGGAACTACGGCATTCTTTGCGCTCTTCGATTACGTATTTATCAGTGTTGTCAATTGGCATGTGTTTACCCTCCAAACTGGGTATAAGACACACAAAACCAGGGAAATAAGTGAAATTATCGTATCTATTTGTAGTATATATACATATTACAGCAATTTTATCATTACTGCATTACTATGACAACTAGAATTCATGGAAACAGTTTGTAAATGCATCAACATATTTGTGAAGCTCCATGAGATCGGCAACGACGAGTCATTTTTTCATCGCGTCGTCTGCCCATAAGTACATCAGAAATATTTGTAATTTTTGGGGGTTAATTTGGTTGCAAAAAAGGGATAATAGACATGAATTACATAAACATTTCGAAGTACAAAGTAAAGTTAAACTAAAAAATGAGAAAAGTAAAAAATTAAGGGAATAAAGCTTTGCACCTCATAAACCATGTACTTGTGTGCTGCCCGTAACTGTGTTTGTGGAGTGAGGGCCTAGGAACCAGGAACCGCAACATGGTTCAAGTGCAATTTTGAGTGAATTAAGACTAAAATGTGTATAATTACAATCAAATAAGCACTGTGGAGTTTCAGTTGTGATGGCAGTAAGGATAAAACCACCGATTACAAGGTAAAAATGAATTTCAGTTCAAACCAAGACCCCGGGAATAAAAAGTTTCATACTTTCACTAATATAGGCAACAAAATGTTGTTTTATTGTGCTAACTACAACTGCAATCTTGAGTAAGATCAATAAACGTTACAAAGATATATATACGCTAACATTGTTCAAATGAGTGCTGGGAAGGCTGGGAAAGATGGTTGATTGTTTGTGGTTAGAACGGCCAGTCACGCGACTGCCACCACATTGGATTTCAAAACTGCCTTGAAAACATATTTTACGAAGAGCTCACTTGCTTATTTTAGTTCATATGGGGCTTTCATACATCACATTATGTTGACGAAACTTCAATCTTTTGAATGGTATGCTGAAAGATGTAATTGTATTCTTGTTTCACCAATTAAATATTGAGTGAATAAGGCTGAGCCACGCGATGACGATGGATCGACTGCGGTTGTTTACCCTATAGCAGATTATTTTTATCCTCCTCAGGGATGAGAAAGGTCTTTCTGTTTCTGCTACCAGGGACTACAGAGCAGTGCTTGGTTTGGTGTTACGTCTGAAAGGCGTGGACATTTCATCATGGGGGTTCTCCTTGTTGTTCAGGGGTTTTGAGCAGACCTGTTCTCCAAGGGAACTCGAGCCTCCCGCATGGGATTTTTCGTTTGTCCTGAGAAGTCTCACTTGAACCCTATTCGAGCCCTTGTGTCAATCATCAGACAGAGATCTGATGCTAAAGACAGTTTCTCCTATTGACCTTGGCTTCTTCAAAAAGAGTTAGGGAGTCTCATGGCCTGAGTTATAATGTGAAATATACCAGGGGTTGGGGGTTTGTGACCTTCAAGTTTGTCCCGGAATTTGTGGCCAAGACCCAGAATCCTTCGGTGAAGCCACCCAGAAGAACTCTTGCTGTGTCCTGTCAGAACCCTACAATGCTATCTTAAAAGGACTCGTCATCTAAGACCTAGGTGTCGTAGACTTTTAGCTAGCACTGGTTGGTCAAGAAAAGAAGTTTCCAAGAACACTATTCCATTCTGGATATATGAGGCAATCAAGCAGGCTTACTTAGCTCTTGATGGTTATGTCACCGAGTCTGTGCAGGCTAGAGCACATGATGGCAGAGGTATAAGTTCCTCTCTGGCATTTAAGAAAAACTGCTGTTCATAGAATTTTGAACGCTGCTTCCTGGTTGTGACAATTCATGTTCACTTCATTTTACCTAAGAGACATTGCCCACAGGTCTTTGGACACGTTTTCCTAGGGTCCTGTGGTGGCTGCCCAATAAGTTGTGTAATTTACCCACTGTCCTTCACAGGGCAGTTTGTATCTCACCTATGATGATTGTATGGAAAAGAGAATGAGTGAGTTGGCTGGTCTCTTTCTTTCTCTTTGTTCCTTCTTCCTACAGCCGGGTTGAGGAATAGAACAGGTGAGTAAGATACTAGTCATATTGAAAGTTGTTTTGCTTTATGTTTTTGAAATAATCAAACCTCATATTCAGTAGCAAATACTCCTCTCTCTCTAGCAAGGAGTGGTAACAAACCTGTATGGCTAATATGGTTTGTTATATGAACAGTCTGAATTTTCTTTGGTTCCCTGGATGGAATGTATCTGCTCATATATCACTGTATTTCAACTCAGATGGCTGAGTAGTTAGATATCGTTTTATCCATCTTCTCATGGGCATTAAACCACCTTTAGAACTCGTTTTTCTAGGAAGGATGGTCAGGTGGGTTAATTCCCAGCCGGTTTAGGATACTTGTACCTCCCTCCAAGTATGTATAAGTCCATCCTATTGTTAAAACCGAAAGTTTGTTCCGCATATGAACAAATGACAAATTTTTAATCAATTTGTATTTTTCATAGCTAATAAACCTTTAGTCTTAACATTTTATTGCCCACCCCTAGCTGCCCCTCTCTTTTGTTATAGTTCCTGGGTTAGGGAAAAGACTGAACGCGTCATGTGGTACGGTGCGCGGTCTCTGACCAGCTATCACCTTGTAAGCGCAGGAGTTGCCAGATCTCACAAATTCTTTGCTTTATAATCTTTGATTGTTTTTAACCAGTTACCAGCTGGCAATTGGAAAATTATCATATGGTTGAGACCTCAGGTTTGTTGGCTATGAAAAATACAAATTTATTAAAAATTTGTAATTTTTCCATTATTTTTAGTGTTGCAGATGGAGGTGGTGGTGTTTATTGGCAGGCGGGTATTGTTAACGTCGCATCTCTAGCCTATCTGGGACCCTTTGGGAACGGGAATTTAGGGTGCAGTAAAACACAAAGAGAACGGACACATTATTGTTATGATGGCCACCCTGGAATAGTTCTGTGCTGATACAAGGCATATGGAGGTGTATGTTCAAGAAGAGATTGGCTGAGGAGACCTGTCATAAACCTAACCTCACAGGCCATGTTACTTAGCTGGGGGTGGAAACCCCATGGACACCCTGGTGAAGGAAACCACTTTTTACCATAAGTTCCCTTATAACACTGTGCATGCTCAATATCATTCTAGGATAGCCAGTATACAATAACATATCAGTTCTGGGGTTAATTACAGTCTGCCAAAAAAAAGAATAATGGTAAATTCTCGATAAGCAACCAAAATGATATAGAATGACTCAATTTCCAAAGTAATACCACTCCCTTGCAGAGCTTTCTGTAGTTCTACCCCTAGGACTACTACAGAACCCCTCTGGTTCAGTAACTACCTGTTTAACTGCACAATGGCTGCCGTTTCTAGTACCAGTCCCTTGGAGATGAAAGTAAAAACATAAAGGACAGTAAATATCATAAACATATAAAACAGTAACCATGACAAAAAAATAATGAAAAGGCATTAAATTATCCATATCATTTTCCTAAGTTTTAATGTGTATTTGAACATATGTGATGTTCATTTTGATTGCAAATGACCTAACCAATCACACCTTACCTAACATAGGGTAACAGGGCCCTACCCTAGCACATGATATTGTGTGGGTGATTTAGTTATTAGTGAACAAAACAGTGTCAAAGCACAGATTAAAACATAGAAAAATTACATTTTCATACAATCAACTTACCTGTCAGATATATACATAGCTAAGACTCCGCGTCCCCGCCAGAAATTCAAATTTCGCGCACTCGCTACAGGTAGGTCAGGTGATCTACCGGCCTGCGTGGGCGGCAGGACTAGGAACCATCCCCGTTTTCTATCATATTTTCTCTGTCGCCGGTGGTATCAACATTGTTGCTATTACCTCCTGACTTAGATTCATATTTCATCCTTTGATCATCGTTTCTCGCTTTTTGGTGACGTATCTGGATCGTGTTTTGGCATTCGCTACTGTGGACTGTTTTTGGAATAACTCTTTTGGATTTTTCTCAGTATGTCTGATTCAAATGTGAGTGTGAGAAGTGTGTGAATGTAGGCTGCAGGGTGAGGATACCGAAAGCTTCGGTTGATCCTCACACTGTATGCCGTAAATGTAGGGGGTTTCAGTGTTCTGCTAATAATACTTGTAAGGAATGCGAGGGATTAAATGCAGAAGAGTGGAAGACTTTGACTTCTTATTTGAAGAAGTTAGAGAGGGATAGGGTTAGACGTCTGAAAGGTGTGAGTTCAAGGCCTATTGAGCCTTTCACGGATATTCTAATCCTACTGATGTAGATTCTCCCTATGTATCTCATTCTCAGAGTGCTTTTTCGGATTCGGCCCCTCGGAAATCGCCAATCTGAAAGCTACAATTAGAGACATGAAGTCCAAGATGGCTGACCTTCAAAGGTAAGGCTAGTGAAAGTGAGCATTACAGTGAAGTGAGTTCTCCCATGGTTGTTTGGAGGGGGGGTGGGGGCGTTTTTTGATCCCCAAAAAAAAGTCCCTGCGACGCTCCCAGGCCTAGACCTCTTCCAAGCTCCCATGCCCAGAGGAGAAGGAAAGTCGAAAGCCCTTAAGGAGGTCGTGGGGAATCCCCAACGATCAGACGTCCCTTCAGCTAGCTCTGCTTCATGGCAGGCGGCTCAGGGCGCTACAGAAAAAGCGTCCTTCGTGAGTGTTTCTCGTTCCTCTCCTCCCTCTCCCCTCACCTAAACGAGGGTGGAAGGAGTCGAACTTGTCGAGACCGCTGAAGCGTCATATGAAGGAACCTGAAATAGATCTAGACCAGAGCGCTTCTCAGATGACGCTCCTTCTTCTATTAAGAAAGCGAAATTAGCGTCAGCGTCACCTGACGTGTACGCAGAAGTACCCTTTCCTTCTTCTCCCCCGAGTGATGACGAAAGGCGTCATGCACTGGACGTGGAGAAGCGTCAGGAAGATAATTATGGCAGTTCAAGAGCAACTGTCCTCTCTAGTGGGAGTTTTTAGCGCCCCGTCGGAAGGACGTGACGCTTCCAATTAAGAAGTCTCGTCCTCTCTCACCTGCTCAACGAGAACGTCAGACAGACGTGAAACTGCTAAACGTCTTACAAAAGAAGCGTTCGAGTTCGAGAGCGAGAACGGGGGCTTACGAGAGTTTCGTAACGCCAGAGAGACGTAAGACGTCTTTTAGACGTGAAGCGTCATTGAAAGCGGATCATAGACGTGACGCTCCGTCCAATATTGTGACGCCAAGTAGGACGCCTTTGGAGAGCGGAGCGTCTTCCAGCGCGGAAGCGTCATCAAGGACGTCAGCAAGAGACGTCAGCCAGGACTGCTTTGGCGAACGGGAAGCGTCATACAAGCGGGAAGCGTCTTCTAAATTTCAAGAGAAGCCGGAGCTTGTGACGCCTTCCAAGACTATTAGAGCGGGAAAGAGGAAGGATTATCATTCCCTTAGCCCCTCTCCTATTAGGAGTTTGTCTCCTCCAGAAGAGGAACGTACGGAAAGGAGAGCGGAGACTCATGTAGATACCGAGTTGGATGAAAACTCGAATGATGAACATCATGGGAGAGAGGGTCTGTCTAACTATAAGGTTTTGACTACCCTGCTTCTTGAGGAGTATGGAGACGAATTGACTCCTGCCGCTCCTCCTTCTCCGCGCTCGCTCTTTTCTAGTGCTAAGACGAAGAAGCCTTCGTCTTTTCTCAAAAAATGAAGCCCACCATTTCGATGAAGAGGGCCTTACAATCCTTAGACTCATGGATGAAGTCTAAAAAAGAATTAGTGAGAACAGTATTCTGCATGCCTCCAGCAAGATTAGCTGGGAAAAGAGGCATTTGGTATCAGACGGGAGAAAATATGGGTATTGCTCTCCCTTCTACAACGGAAGCAGATTTTTCGACCTTAGTTGACGCTTCGCGTCGACAAAGTCTCAATTCGGCACGTATTACGTGGGGAATTTCGGAACTGGATCATCTCCTCAAGGGACTCTTTCATGTATTGGAAGTCTTCAACTTCTTAGATTGGTCCCCTTGGGGTGATGTCCAAGAAAGCCCATAATTCGGAAGGAATCGAACCTGAAGCCCTGTTATGCATATTGTCGTGTATTGACAAAGCGGTACAGGATGGATCTTTTGAAATCTCCTCATTGTTTGGAGCAGGTCTTTTAAAGAAAAGGACTGTATATGGCGCCTTCTTAACAAAGGCAGTCTCTCATGCTCAGAGGGCAGCTCTACTGTATTCGCCTCCACTTAAAATCCTGTACTTTTTGACTTTTTTTTCCCTTCCCTTTTCCAGTTAGTAAAGGACATTGCGCATTCTTTAACTGAGAAGGCGACTCAGGATCTTCTGACGCAGTCAGCAAGAAAGAAGAAACCTGTTTCTGCATCGGACAAGAAAGGACCTAGTACATCTGTGCAGCCCTTTCGAGGTGGTCCGACCTCCAGACCTCCCACTAGAAGGAAGGCTCCGGAGAAGAGAGGTAGGTCTGCCTTTCGTCCCTTTAAAAGGGAAAATGAAGATTCTCTCCTCCAAGCACCAGTAGGTGCCAGGCTCCTGGGATTTGTGGAAGCCTGGACACTGATAAACGCAGACGCGTCTTCATTGGCGATCTTAAGGAAGGGATATCGTATCCCTTTCCTGAACACTCCTCCCCTAACGTCAATACCAAGGGAACTATCAGCCAAGTACAAGGACCCTGTGCTGAGGGATACTCTTCGATCGATGGTGGAACAAATGTGGGACAAGAGAGCGATAGAACTAGTACGGGATCAAAACTCCCCGGGTTTTACAATCGCCTTTTTCTGGTTGCGAAAGCCTCGGGAGGCTGGAGACCAGTACTGGACGTCAGCTCTCTGAACAAATTTGTTCAGAAGGAGAAGTTCTCCATGGAGACTTCTGCTTCAGTCCTAGCGTCATTACGACAAGGAGATTGGATGGTGTCTCTAGATCTCCAGGACGCCTACTTTCACGTCCCGATCCACCCTTCATCGAAGAAGTACCTCCGTTTCATGACGGGGGGAAGGATCTTTCAGTTCAGAGCCTTGTGTTTCGGCCTGTCCACAGCTCCTCAGGTCTTCACAAGCCTGATGAAGAATGTGGCGAGGTTTCTTCACCTCAAAGGAGTAAATGTCTCTCTGTATCTGGACGACTGGCTCATCAGGGCCAGATCAGAGAGACAGTGCTTGGAGGACCTAAAGTTAACTCTAGATTTGATCAAAGCGTTGGGATTGCTCGTGAACCTCGAGAAGTCTCAGCTGACCCCCAGACAGGACCTAGTCTATCTGGGGATTCGGATGGATTCTCGGGGTTTTCGAGTATTTCCTTCGCAAGAGAGAATCGCAAAGGTTTGCGGATAGTCTCTCTCTTCTTAGAGAAGCAACATACGTCGGCGAGGTAAATGGGTTTGAGCCTGCCTTCTAGGGACGCTTTCCTCGCTAGAACAGTTCTTCCCACTAGGAAGACTGCATTTACTCCGCTTCAATTCTTCCTCAAGAAGTCTTGGAGCTGGAAAACCGGACAACTTTCGGACGTTTTTCCCATTCCAGTGGAGATAAAGTCGCACCTAGAGTGGTGGTTGCCCCCTCTGGAAGAGAACAAAGGGATCTCTCTAAAAACACAGAACCCAGACCTAGTGTTGTACTCCGACGCGTCGGAGAAAGGTTGGGGAGCGACATTAGGCTCAGAAGAGGTGTCAGGCACCTGGGAACCAGCACAGGTGACTTGGCACATAAACTGCAAAGAGCTCTTCGCCGTACATCTGGCTTTGAAGAGCCTAGAACCTCTGGTGTCAAACAAGGTAGTGCAAGTAAACGTGGACAACACCACCGCACTTGCCTACATTCGGAAACAGGGAGGGACGCACTCCTCGTTCCTTTACGAACTGACGAGAGACCTATTGCTTTGGACGTCTCACAGGAACATCTCCCTGCTGACAAGGTTCGTACAGGGAGTAAAGAATGTGAGGGCGGACAGACTCAGCAGGAGGAACCAGGTCCTTCATACAGAATGGACACTACACGAGGAAGTGTGTCTCGATCTCTGGTCTCTGTGGGGGACTCCTCATGTGGATCTCTTCGCAACATTCATTTCCAAAAGGCTCCCAGTTTTTTGCTCGGTCGTGGAAGATCCAAGAGCACTTATGGTAGACGCCTTCCTGCTAAATTGGTCTCGAGTAGACGTATATGCTTTTCCCCCATTCAAAATCCTGGGGTTAGTAATGAAAAAGTTTGTGGCGTCAAAGGAGACGAGGATGACGTTAATAGCCCCCTTTTGGCCGGCCCAGGAATGGTTCACGGAGGTGGTAGAGTGGATCGTAGACTTTCCAAGATCCCTACCAAGAAGGACGGATCTTCTCAGACAACCACACTTCAAGAGGTACCATCAAAACCTCCCCGCTCTCGCTCTGACTGCCTTTCGACTATCGAAAGACTTGTCAGAGCGAGAGGCTTTTACTCGCGAAGTGGCAAGCGCGATCGCGAGAGCACGCAGAACCTCCACTACGAAAGTATACCAATCGAAGTGGGAGGTATTTAGAAGGTGGTGTAGATCCAAGAAGTTGCCCTCCTCCACTACCTCTATAGCGGAAATTGCTGATTTCCTGCTATTCCTGAGAGAAAAATCTCATCTAGCCGTATCCACAATAAAGGGATACAGAAGTATGCTCTCGGCTGTATTCAGAATAGAGGATTAGATCTGGCAGATATAAAGATCTCCACGATCTCATAAGGTCTTTTGAGACTTCAAAGTCTAAGAACCAGTACCTCCGAACTGGAACCTAGACGTAGTCCTCAAGTTTCTGTCATCGGAAAGATTCGAACCTCCTCATCTGGCATCGTTTAGAGACATAACCAGAAAATGCCTATTCCTATTATCTTTAGCTACGGCAAAGAGAATTAGTGAATTACATGCTCTGCAGGATAAAGTAGGATTCAAGGGAGACTTGCTATTTGCTCGTTTAAGACCCTGTTTTTATTTAGCGAAAAACGAGAATCCCACGAATCCCTGGCCTAAGTCATTCGAAGTCAAAGGAATGTCGAGTCTCGTAGGCAGAGAAGCAGAGAGGTCTCTATGCCCTGTTAGAGCTCTGAAGTTCTACCTTCAGAGAAAGCATCAGATGGGAGGCTCTAGACAAGGTCTTTGGTGCGCGGTAAAAGACCCCACAAGACTGATGTCCAAGAATGCGCTGGCATTCTTTGTAAGAAACGTCATTACAGACGCTCATAAGGTCTGTCCTGACGAACAGTTACAACTGTTGAGAGTAAAAGCTCATGAAGTAAGAGCTGTAGCGACGTCTCTCTCGTTTTATAAGAATATGTCGCTTAAAAACATCATAGATACGACATTTTGGAGATGCAACTCAGTATTTGCATCTCATTACTTGAAAGACGTTCGTGTGACATATGAGAAGTGTTTTTCTCTAGGTCCTTTCGTATCGGCGGATACGATTCTGGGTACGGGAGCCGACACCAATCCTTAAATGTATATACTTTTCTTCTTTTGGATATGGTCTGGAGTCTCTTCGAACAATGGAGGACTTGGTTTAGCACGGGCGGCCGTCTATGTTGTTCAGTAAGAGACTCTTGTCATGTCCAATTAGATGAGTATAATTTTTTTTTTGAAAATTATGTATGTGTGCGTAGTGGTTTTGAGTTACGGTTGTTGTGACGAGTTCGGGGATAACTCGGAACAATCCTTAGTTCTAACATATGGTTAGGATCAGGTGGTCGGGATTGGTTGTGTGCTCCTTCATAAGGTGTATTGTCATATAAGTGGATCAGCACCCATTGACAAAGTCCTTTTAGGCTCTGCCGAGTAAGCGGATAAGACCCCATCGGCAGACCCACAAGAACTCTTGGCCATAGATCATATATCTCGCTAAAGTTTCTTGAGGTGATGCAGACTACTGGGCAAACACCCACGAAGTCTACCACCTATCAGGTAGGAACCAAGGTTTTATTTATACCTACAACATATGTTGTTTACCTGTCTATTCCATATAGAAGCTGTCTCTTACCCTCCACCGAAGGGTGCCAATCAGCTATGTATATATCTGACAGGTAAGTTGATTGTATGAAAATGATATTGTTATGTTACAATAAAGTTTCATACATACTTACCTGCAGATATATACAATTAAAAGCCCACCCAGCCTCCCCGCAGGAGACAGGTGGAAGAGAGAAAATATGATAGAAAACGGGGATGGTTCCTAGTCTGCCGCCCAGGCAGGCCGGTAGATCACCTGACCTACTGTAGCGAGTGGCGCGAAATTTGAATTTCTGTCGGGGACGACGGAGTCTTAGCTATGTATATATCTGCCAGGTAAGTATGTATGAAACTTTATTGTAACATAACAATATCATGTTTATGCTCAAAATGTGATAGTGGGCTAAAGTAAAATATACTATCTTCGTCACTGCTAGGCTGTCTTGTAATTTAATCATTAAGCTATTGTTGTTGCAAATTCTCCTTTTTATGTTAGCTTAGTCAAAACCTGTAGCCTACATTTCTGACATTAAGTTACTGGGGACCTCATTGGAGACTGGG
This sequence comes from Macrobrachium nipponense, assembly GCF_015104395.2. NCBI lineage: Eukaryota > Metazoa > Arthropoda > Malacostraca > Decapoda > Palaemonidae > Macrobrachium > Macrobrachium nipponense. The sequence continues at coordinate 8,698,192 of NC_087200.1, read as the reverse complement.
GATTCAGGTAGTTAATTAAAAAAAAAAATAGCAGGTTCGTTAATACCTTGATACTGTACTTCTTCCTTCCGAATACATGTTGTAGATTCATTATTTCTTAGTCATAAAAATATGTTTTTAATTTCTTTAATTACGTGTCAGTCACAAAACACACACTAGGACAAACAGGTCACAGGGTCAGTTACCAATTTGCATCCTAACCATACCTTTTTTTAAACTAATTCAACTTAAGGTGTGGCATCTATACCTGGGTTGGTGTGGGCAGTTAGAACACTAAGTGATAGTATAAAATACAGATATGTATCCTAACTTTACCTTCCCTAAACTAATCTCACAAAAACTAGGGTGCCAGGTCCTTACCTGGCTTGGGGGTGACACAATGTTGGATCCTAACTTGGCGGGGGTTGTTGGCCTTGAGCATTTTGAGTCATAAATAAGATACTTGGATGTATTATAATCTTACTATCCTTAACATCACCTAAGGTTCTGCATTCTTACATGGGTTGGCGCACCAAAATAGGGTGCTTTAAGTCACAGTAAAATAGAGGGATGCATTCTAACCAGCCTTAACCCAACCTAACCTAGAGTCCCAGGCCCTAACTTTACCTAACTTAGGAGTCCCAGGCCCTTACCTGGCTTAGGGTTAACTTAATCCTGCAAGTCATAGAGCAAGATACAGGGATTCTTCCTGACTTTACAATCTAGGGTGCTAGATCCTTACCTTGGTAGGGGATCAACATAGTGTTGTAAGTCATAGAATAAAATACAGGGATACAGTGTAACCTTACCTTCCCAGACCTAATCTTACTTAGAATGCTGCATCTTTACCTGGCTAGGTGGATAATCTAGAATGATGTAAATCATACAGTGAGGTACAGGGATGCACCTCAACCTTATCATTATTTAGCCTAATCTAACTGGGTCGGGTCTTCTCAGCTGGGATTTAATCTAGTGTTGTGAATTATAGGTAAAGGTACAAATGAATTAGAGAAGATACAGGGATGCATTTGCAAATGAGACTCTTGCCGATATTTAAAAAAAATATTAATCTTTTTTTATGAATTGTATTTTTGTTCTCTAAATTGTTTTAGGTTTCTTGTTTGGTTTTTATGAATGAATGAATTGTATGTGAGATCGGTTGTGTGTATGTTTGTTTGTGCGACAGTGTCTTTTTTTTAGGATATATATGCACTGAATGGCCCCTCGGCTCCGGCGCTTGGCTGTGCCAAAAATTCTATAATCTAATCTAAACTACAGGGATGCATTCCAGTTTTACTTTCCATAATCTATTCTAGGGTACCAGGTCCTTAACTAGCGGCTAACTTGGAGGTTACATATCATTTGCTCATAAGGGCATATAAAGCAGAACCTTTTACACAGTAGTATTCCCAGGGCAAGCTGGAAACATCTGTTGAAACTTGATAACAAGGTAGTGCATAGTTAGGTAATTGTAGGCAAGAAGGTAAACCGCAGGGTACCTCCAAATTACTTTCCAATAATCTGTCACTCTTTTCAACCATAGTAGAGTGATGATGTCTTTATTTTTCAGTGCAGTCATGGTTCCCATCTGTGTTGTAAAACTTGACATTATAATAGTTTTTTTTATTTATTTATTTTTTTTTTTTGGTCAGTATGTTAGGGAAGCTAGAACAAAGGTTTTATTTTTTTTTATTTCTGTAGTGGCAACATGTATTAAGAAACTTAAATTATATGGCATTATGAAGTAATTGTACAGTTTAACAACATCATCCTACAACAAGACTCGTTTGATATTATAGTAGTATATAAGTTGTTAGTATGTATATGATCTTCAGAGATGGACAGGTTCTTGCTCTGCCCTTCCTCTTTCCTTTCTTCTTTGTGGGAGGCAGGACTTCTGTAGAAGAGGTTTAGCTCTGTTCTATTCATTGGTTGGTTAGTCAAAAAGTCTGTGACCAATTTATGGCAAGACTTTAAAAAAAAAAAAAAAAAAAAAAGGAGTAGATTGGTTCCTTCCTTGTTGTTCAGTTTCTATGGAAGCTGCTCTTGCGTGTATGGTTATTTTCAATACTTCATTGGAATCAGTTCCTTTTGTTATTTATTCCAGCTAATAACTCCTCTGTAGCCTAAAGGATATTTTCTTTTATTCATCTTTTGAAAGAAATTTAGATCTCTCCATACATTCTTTGGATTTTCTTTGGTTTCTTAATCCTCATGGCTTCTTTGGCTTGATTCAAAGAATAATTGATCTCTCATGATTCCTCTTGTTATGCCTTACAGCTACCACACCTCATTCCCTCTCTGTGAGGTTTGAGGGTGTTCTTAGTCCAATTTCTATGAAGTTTCCAATAGAACAACTGGAATTTTGCATCATATGTTAGGCAGCAGGCAGCAGTTCCTTTACTGTTTCCTGCCTAAGCACTGGCCATCCAGAAGTCAAACTTGGCACCTCCCCTTCTTGACTCTTGTGTCTTTTAAACAAAGTGAGAGAAAAACATAATTTTTGTTCTTTTTAATAGACATGTTTAGGATATATAGACTTACTACTAGCTCCCTTTCTGCAACCTTTGGTTGTAGATATCAGGGACAAAATCGTGACGGACTTGACTTACTCTTTCTACATGAGAACAGTCCTAGCCCCCTGGATGTTCCTCTTATACCTGCTATGGTTGCTCATTCACTGTGTAGTTTTCTCAGCTCCTTTTCAGCAGGTTTGCTTCTTGCCTAAGATGCATAATTTTAGATTCCAGGTCCCTTCCCCTCCTTTGTGCTCTTCCCAACTTTTGGACAGCCAAATCCATGTTCATGCTAGATTTGCAGTTAAAAGAAACCTACACAACCAAGCACCTATCTCAATACTTAGATCACAAGATGTGATCTCTCCTTCTTTGATGACAATTGGGGAGGGATAACCGTTATACCATTCATTCCTGGATGATATTGCTACCAGCCAACCCTTGTTTACCCATTCTAAAGTGATAAACAGGTTCCCCTTGACTATTTCTGCAGCATAGTTTGACATAGTGAATTAAACTGTTGAACAAGGCCCACTCATCCTTTGCATTTCAATGCCAAGCTGTACACATGACTTGAGGCTAGGATTCCATTAACTTATTTGCAGTTGCAATTGCATTTGCAGCAAAAATAGAACATATGAAAATGCACACGTTTTTTTTACTACAGGCACAGTTGCATTTATGGCAGTGTTTGCAGTAAGAGTCAATTGCTCCATGTAACAGTTGGAAATGCAACCACCTTTGTGGCACCACTACATCCCAGTGTCTACTTCAGTGTTTCTACACACATGGGCTTCACTCCTAGGAATTGCTTATCGGAAAACATTAGTTTTCAGTCATGGGAGTTGAACAATATATTGAACTCGTGCACCAGTAAGTGGCAAAATGACCCCAAATTGCCTCTACAAGGATGTAACGATGGTCAATAACATATGAAGAGCATTGCTAATACAGTGGGCTGGGAGAATATGGAGGGTGTCATTCAGGTACACACAATACAGATGATAGGAAATAGTTGGTATAATCAGGTGTAAATATTGATCTTTGGTAATATATTTGTTGATTTGTTTTATTAACACAAATGTTGCCAAATGTGCATTTCTTGTGTTTATTAGTATTTTTTTGAGAGATGAGCTAATCTGATGATATTCCTAGTTTATCACAACCCACAAAGTAGCAATTTTTATGCAATTCTAGCATGAGCATGGATTTGGCTTAGAATCCAAAATTTATTTTTTTTCACCAGCCTGGCCCAAAATTATGCACCTTAGGCAAGAAGCAAACCTGTCAAAAAGAACTGAGAAAATAACTCAGTGAATGAGAAATCATTGCAAGGATAAGAGGAACATCCAGGGGCCTAGGACTGTTCTTATGCAGCAACTGACCCAAAAATGTAGGAATAAAAGTTTTTTCTAGTTTGCTTGCAATAGCTAATTTCATCTCATTTGTCCACCAAGGATAATGATGTGGCATATTAGCCCGTGTAGCTTGTGATTGGCTAAAAACTGACATTTCCTATATCATTGGCTTATTTTCATGAATATTAAAACTTTTTTTCTTCAATAATATATTTAAATCATCATATATTAAAACCTTCACACCTAATAAAAATCATAAGCTGGCTGATTTGTATTAATAATGTACCTTTACAAGCACAAGCCTATATCAAACAATCCACTGATATGAAACAAAAACAAAAGATGGTCTTTCAATAATCATATTTTATCTCTGTTATAGCCCTGGTTATAACAAATTGTTCAGATCACAAAATGTCTTTATTCAATTTCATTACATGAACATACTAAAAATAACTTTGTTATGATACCAATGTTATATCCACATCCACAAACTGGAATAATAACCTTTAATGATGTTATATCCATTTCCATGAATTGGAAAAATAACCTTTAATGATGTTGACCACTAGAACATAAAGCATTGACAAGCGGACAGTTGACCTACATATTGATTGACTAGTTAGTTGATGTTACTCGCCTTCTTTTAAGCACTTTCATTTCATTTCTTGTAACCTTTATTTGCTCAATCTGTATCATTCCAGTGCCTTGCATTAAATTAAAAAAATATGTCTAGGCTAGCCTTTTATGCCATACTTATGTTAACGCAGAAAGGATGACGGAAACTCAATGAAATTTTTAAATTTTGCTTGATAAATTATTTGGCAAAGTACTCTAGGGCCTGAAATTGCCCAATCACTGAGCTATTAAAACAATTCATGTGCTCAGGATAAAATTATATACATAAATTTACTGTACAAAGTATGTACATATTCTGAAAAGAAGACTGTACCATTGTCATGGATCCATTTAAAATTTCCTTCTGTCCAGCCAATGATGCAATGGTTGTTCAGAGTGAATACGTTGGTTTGTTGGTAGAACATATAGATGCTTATCTTCCGCAGAGGCAATGAACTATGCCATTTTATAGAAACCTAGAAGTCTGATTCTATGATATTAATATACGTATATATCTTAGATTCTGAAATACTGGTCAGTTGTTTCTTAGAATACTATTATTCAGAAAACTGATCAAAGGTGGCAAACCGCCAGTTGGTTAATAGTATTACCTCCCACCAAAAGTAAGTCTATCCTAACGTTAAGACCGAGGTTTTGTGTCGTATTTCAACAAATGACAAATTTTTAATCAATTTGTATTTTTCATAGCTAACAAACCTGAGGTTTTAACATACAAATGCCCACCTCTAACCACCCTTCTTAGAAGAATAACTAACATGGTCACGGGTTAAAGAGGGGTATGTGGGTGGCTCCACATGACTTGTGACCAAGCACAGATGCCAATAGTCCCTTGTGTACTAAATTTTTTAACTACCAGTTTCCAGCTGGCGCTAGATTTATCCTAATGTTAAAACCTCAGGTTTGTTAGTTATGAAAAATACAAATTGATTAAGAATTTGTCATTTCATGCTATTTCAAATATTGCCGTACTTGTGTAATTTAGGCACCTGTTACACACGCTTTCACAGCCAGATGTTTTTTGTTTACCTAGAATACGATAAAACATAATTATTGAAAGCCCATCATTCATTTGTGTTTGATCAGTGTGACTGATGCAAGCTTGTTATTCTTGTGCTTGTATTGTTATATTATCAATATAAATTGGAATGCTTATAATTTACATATGCAAATGTGAAGGTTCTTTGTATATAGGTAGTATACATATAAGCATTTGGATATACGTACTATTAAAAAAGAAAATGTTTGCTTCTTTATCAAAGTAAGCCTATGATATTGGAAACATTGTTTTGTATATGTATCTTACCAGATAACTACATAAGCTATAATTTTCTACTTTGCGGCAGTTTACAATGCAATTCGCGGTAGCAATTCTTTTGTTTAGCTAAGGTAACCAGCCCCGCCCACTTTCCGGGGAGGTAAAGGTACAACACAACTAAGACCATCATTCGTTTTCTGCCTCGCAGCAACAACAGTCGCTTGCTTGGTAGTTTGCTTTGTAATTCCTTTATTTCACCAAATGGTTGTGGGTTCCACAGGATTTGGTGACGTATTTGGGAATTGTATTCTTGATCTTGGTAGCAATTTTGCTAATTTAGTCAGCTTACTGTCTTTCTTTTGTGATTATGTCTGAAGCTAGTGCTTCTAGTGCCCAGTTTTGCAGCAAGGGCTGTAATACCAGACTGACTTCCACTTATTATGACTCTCATACCATTTGTAGTCAATGTAGGGGTCAGATTTGCTCTTCCATTCTTTCACGTGACGAATGTAAAGGCTGGAATCAGGGAAAGTGGAAGACTTTGACTAATTACAGTGGTACCTCGACATACGAAATTAATCTGTTCTGAGGCGGCCTTCGTAACCTGAGCTTTTCGTATCTTGAACCGCATTTTACATGTAAATTGCCTATTTCGTTCCAAGCCCTACAAAAACACCCCAGTAAATTTTATAATAAAGCTAAATTGACCAATAAACAATGAAATACAACAATTTGGACCATTCAATACCTAACTTAATACGTACTACTAATATGTACCTGTAAATAAAGTGTATCAGTGTACATGGTATACAAGAAATACTGTACGTACATAAGTACGTATGTAGTAAAATGTGGAACCTTACCTTTTGAGTGAGGCTATCTGAAAGTGGCGACGGAGGAGGAGGACAAACGGCAGAAAATTTGTAACGTAGTACGTACACTTAACTTAACAAAACACATTTTAAAAAATGTCAGGAAACATAAACTAAACTTTACGAAACATTAACAAAACTGTAACACTTAACTTTACAAAAAACTTGAAATTAATTTTTTTTTTTTTTTTTTTTTTGTTTTTTTTTTATACTTTACGTTTTTTACAAAATTTCAATATCTTCACCACTGAATGGATGCCAGTCCGTTTACAGAATTTATCAAACCACCCCCGAGAAGCCTTGAAGTCTGGGGTTGCCGTCGATGTCCCTTCTCCTCCGTCGTCTTCGGCCTGGGCAATCAAATCGCTGAAGCCCTGGTCGTCTGGCAGATTGCCGCTCGGTTATCGTATCGCCAGCGATTTCTTTGTCCTCAATCCATAGAAGAAGCAGCCTCTCCATCTCATCATGCACATTGCTCTTCTTGTTGGACAAAATAGTCACACCCTTGGAAGGTGTAGCTGCTTTGATGGCTTACTTCTGCTTAAGGATGGTGCCTATCGTTGACGGATTTCGGCCGTATTCCTTAGCGATCACACTCAACCGCATGCCAGCTTCATACTTTTTTATTATCTCCATTTTTGTCTGCGTAGAAAGCATCCTCTTCTTTCCGTGAACTTCAGCAACTTTCTTGGGACCCATGACTATACTGTACGTAATTAAGTTATGTAGTATACTAATTAAGTTTCACACAACATGATAAAGTAGTACAACGAAATCACTAACACAAATTTACGTTAACAAACAAAATCGTATATGTGAACGAACGAATTCCGCGTGCGTACGATAACGCTGGTGCAAAGCAATGGCTGAAGAAGAACGCCTTTACGTAGAGCACGATGGGAGAGATGCTGACCAATAGGAGAGCAGGATCTTATGGCGCTGACTAGCATCAGGAACCAATGGGAGAGCGGGAGGATGGTGGCGAGTCTACTCAGTTGGCTGCGCGCGAGTTTTAAAATTGTTGTCGGTGGACCGGGTGAATCTCGGGACTTTATGGCAACAACCTTTCGTATCCTGAACTATTTTCGTATGTAGAGCCAAAAAAATCTTCGTATTTGCTTTCATAACTCGAATTTTTCGTAAGTTGAGCCTTTCGTATGTCGAGGTACCACTGTATTTAGAAAAACTAGAGAAGAATAGACTTAGAAGGGCGGCTGCTAGAGCCGAAACTAAAGGATCTAGTCAGAATTCTCCTTCTAATCATGCTCTTTCAACACCTGTGACTGCTTTCTCACCGATCAATAGTCCTTCGGGTTTTCTTAATTCACCCTTGCCTAGCTCCAACCTTCTGATCCCAATACCATCGCCAGTTTAGAGGTTAGGTTTGGTCTTAAATTTAATTTGCTTGTGAATTCTGTTGCCCACATTGGGAATTCAGTTAAATGTTTGATGGATAAGTTTAGTGTGAGTGATCAAGGTGCTAGTGATTTGGAGGAAGTGGCTATCCGTCCCAACGATGCTTCTGGACGAAGGTCCCTGTCAAACTTCCCTAAACCTGGGGGGAGGCAAACTGGAGATCCTAAGAGACTCGGGGTTTGCCCACAGGTAGTTCCCCCCTCATCTGAGCCTGTAGTGCGAGGATCCCAGGACTCGGAGGACAGCCGTTGGAAAGACGTCCAAGTTGGTATTCACGTTCTATCGTCCAGCGATTCAGATCCAGATGTTCAGATTACAGATGTTTCTAGACCACTGAAAAGGTTTATCCAGTGTCAGATCGCTGTTCTCTGCCTCCTTGCAAGTGTTCTAAGGACCAGAATCACATTCCTGAGACTTGGCTTGCAGAGAAGAGAGATGCAGGAAAGGTGGTTTTTTGTGCTCTTCCTTCTCAGTTGTCAAAGAGGAGATACCTTTCTTATGTGACTGGGAAGGCTCCTTCTTTGGGAGTTTCTGCCTCCTCCCCGGGGACTTCTCCAGTCTGATCGATTTGGCAAGAAGGTCAACCTTTTCATCCACCAAGATCTTCATGTCCTCAGAAGTGGATTATCTTGTAGATGACTTTTAAAGTTTTTGATATACGTATTCAGTTTTCTTGACTGGACCAAAGGCGCACTAGCCAAGAAGATTGAGAGTTACGCTTCCCTTCAACCCAACTTTGCGTCGGATTGGTTAGGAGTGTTATCTTGTGCCAAGAAAGCGATTGGAGATGGCTCACAAGAGTTAGCTTCACTGGTTACTGTTGGGGTCCTCAAGAAGAGAGAGCAATGGTGTTTGTTCACCTCAAAAGGGGTGACACCTTCTTAGAGATCAGCACTTCCGTTCACACCCTAAGATCGTAGTAGTCTTTTTCCTCTAGCTGCCGTTGAACATGTAACAGCGAAACTTCAGAAGAAAACTACTAAAGATCTCTTAGCCGCTTATTCTAAGACGACTAAGGAAACAGTTTGTCCTCCGTCAACCTCATTCTCTTCTAGAACAGCTTCACCTTCGCAACAGCGCTCCTTTAAGGGGGGGCAGAGGCAGGTTCCAGTCATGACCTCGGACTAATATTTGGTCGGTACGACCAACAAGCAAATCAACATCCAAGACCCATTCTCGTAAGTGAAGATCCAGTCCTCCATGCTACAGTAGGAGCCAGACTACAGCTTTTTTGGACCAAATGGGCAGAAATGAAGGCCGAACCATGGGTTCTCCAAGTCATCAAAGAAGGGTATTCCATCCCCTTCTAAGAAAAACCCAAATCAGTTTCCTCTCCTGTCAACTTGGGAGCTTACTCCAAAGACTTGGAGAAATTTACTGCCCTATCAAAAGAGGTCGATTCTCTTCTCAAGAAGCGAGCAGTAGAATAGTACAAGACGTGAACTCAAAGGGGTTTTACAACCGTCTATTTCTAGTCCCCAAACCATCGGGGGGGTTGGAGACCCGTCTTAGGTGTCAGCACCCTGAATTTCTTTGTGGAGACCACGAAATTCAAAATGGAAACCAACCATTCAGTCCTGTCAGCCATTGTTCAAGGGGATTAGATGGTAACTATAGACATGCAGGATGCCTACTTCCACATTCCCATACATCAAGAATCCAGGAAGTATCTAAGCTGTATGTTCCAAGACAAAAAAAGTATAGTATCTTAGTTTAACCAGACCACTGAGCTAATTAACAGCTATCCTAGGGCTGGTCCGAAGGATTAGATATTTTTACGTGGCTAGGAACCAATTGGTCACCTAGCAACAGGACCTACAGCTTATTGTGGGATCCGAACCACACTACATCGAGAAATGAATTTCTATCACCAGAAGTAAATTACTCTGATTCCGCGTTGGCCGAGTCAGGAACCGAACCTCGGGCCACCGGAATGGCAGCCCAGCTCGAAAACCACTCGGCCAGCGAGGAACTTGTTCCAAGACAAGATCTTCCAATTTTGTGCTCTGTGTTTTGGCTTATCGACTACTCCTTAAGTTTTTACCCGAGTCCTTGCCCCGCTGGCAAACTGGCTACACCTAGCAGGAATCAACATTCATCTATACCTAGACAATTGGCTCCTTCACTCCCCATCAAAGTCAAAATGCATGGAGGACATTCACAAGACTCTTCAGTTGGCCCAGAATCTGGGGCTCCTGATCAACAAATCCAAGTCCCAACTAGTCCCAACCCAATCAATTGTTTATTTAGGGATGAGGAGATAGAATCTCAGAGTTTTGAGCTTTTCCATCCAACAAAAGAGTCCTTTCCTGTCTTCAGAAAGTCTGAAAGTTCCTATCTCGCCTATCGTGTACAGCCAACGAATGGATGAGCCTTCTGGGGACCCTCTCGTCCATAGAAAAGTTTGTGCCCTTGCGAAGGCTGCATATGAGACCGCTTCAGTTCTTCCTCAAGGCCAACTGGCAAAGGAAAACCCAACCAGATTCCTTGGTGTTATGGATCACTCAAGAAATCAAGAAAACCTCAAGTGGTGGCTCATAGAAGGAAGGTTTGCGGAGGGGAAATCTCTGTTCCCTCTGAACCCCAACCGCACGCTATACTCCGATGCGTCAGATCTGGGTTGGGGCACCATCCTAGAGAATGCAGAAATATCAGGGATGTGGTCCAATTCAGAGAAGAACTTCCACATAAATGTGAAGGAACTAAAAGGAGTTCATATGGCCCTTCAATACTTTGTGACAGAGGTCCACGACTCCACAGTTATTGTTCATTCTGACAACACAATGGCATTGGCTTACATCAAGAACCAAGGAGGCACACACTCGTTCTCCCTGTTCGAGGCTGCCAGGGATCTGCTCCATTGGGCTCACAACAATTGCACCCAGATTGTCACCAGTTTTATTCAGGGGAAGCCGAATGTCATCGCGGACGAGTTAAGTCGTCGCAAGCAGGTACTACCGATGGAGTGGACAATCAATCCACAAGTGTGCACCGACTTGTGGAAGTGGTGGGGAAACCGTCAATAGATCTGTTTGCAATGGCAAGGAATCGTTGACTTCCCTTGTACTGTTCGCTAGCCCCGGATCCTCTTGCATGGGCAACGGATGCGATGATCCAGGATTGGTCGAATCGCGATGTTTACACTTTCCCACCCTTTAGTATGATGAGGGATGTGATAAACAAATTCAGGTCGCACAGCAACCTCTCAGTGACATTAGTGGCCCCCTTTTGGCCACAAAAATAGTGCCTTCCGGATCTCCTCAACCTCCTGTTGGACTTCCCAAGACTTCTACCACAGCAACGAAGTCTACTGGGGCAACTTCATTTTCTCCGGTTCCATCAAGGACTATCCACTCTTGCGCTGACAGGCTTCAGACTGTCAGGAAGCTTGTCAGAGCAAAAGGCTTTTCAAGACCAGCGGCAGAAGCAATTACCAGACCAAGTGGTCAGTCTTTTGCAGCTGGTGCAGAAGCCATGATATCTCATCTTCTTCTACCTCTGTAGCCCAAGTGGCAGACTTTCTGCTATTTTTAAGAATGTCTCGACAATTAGCACCAGCTACAATTAAAGGATATAGAGCCATGCTAAACTCTGTGTTTAGACACAGGGGTCTGGATTTTGTCCTCAAATAAGGACATCATTAAATAGATTATGTCATTTGAGACAACCTAAAGGGAAAAGGCAGTATTATCTTGGAATCTTGATGTTGTGTTGAAGTGGACTTCAGGGCCTCCATTCAAACCCATGCAATCTTCTAGCCTGAGGGATCTTACAAGGAGATGCTTTTTTTGGTAGCCTTAGCTACGACTAAAAGAGTGAGTAAGATACTACAAGCACTACATAAAGATGTGGGATTTTCACAGGGGGATGCAGTGTGCTCATTCATTTTGGATTTTCTTGCAAAAAATGAAACTTCAACTAATCCTTGGCCTCGCTCCTTCAGAATTAAGTTGCTGACTGACATTCTCAGTCCTACAGATCAAGAAAGAACCCTGTGCCTCGTTAGAACATTGAAATTCTATTTGGAAAGGACTAAGGCAACCCGAGGCTGCTTCCCTAACCTTTGGTGCTCAGTCAAGGACCCATCACGTCCTATGTCAAAAAACGCTTTGGCTTTTTTCTCAGAAACGTTATTTCTGAATCACACTCAATGGTTTCAGAAGTTTTTCCTTTATGCAAGGTCAAGGCCCGTGAAGTACGGGCAGTGGCCACTTCCATGGTTTTCAAGAATGATGTTTCTCTTGCTTCGACTGTACAAGCTACATTCTGGAGATGTAAATCCGTATTTGCTCATTTTTATTTACGTAATGTAGAGATAGTTTATAATAATTGTAGTCCTTTAGGTCCCTTATCTTTTGCTGGCATAGTTTATAATAATTGTAGTCCTTTAGGTCCCTTATCTTTTGCTGGCATAGTACTGTTGGGAAACTAAGGGTAGGAGAGTATATCTATTCTCTTATTTTAACTCGCCTTGACAGTGGTCGTCGAGTTTTGGGGAGCTTGGGGGTACAGTGTACCTGGAGTATCCACCAATCTGGTTGGTGATGGTTGGGTAATGGGGATAGTTTTTATTGGTGTTCAGGTAACTGGTTTTTGTGGTCATTTCGTGTGTTGCCCAGGGCAAGTGCTTGCGTTTGGTAGCTTTATCAGTCATCAGAGTACTCCTCAATTGCAAAGCATCCCACTGAAGTAGAGGGGAAACCTGGCTCTACTGCCACATCTGTACAGGTCAAGGCGAGCTCTGACCAGAGGCAGTATCTTCCTGCTGGAGGTCTCTCACCAACTAGGTTACAGCAAGCATTTTGTTGATGCTAGCTAAGCTACTATTGTAAATTCAGCTGTCACTGACTGTTTTTGGAATTGTATATGCCTATGATTCCCACCTCTGGTAAATGTTGGATTCAGCTATGTAGTTACTTGGTAAGTTACTTATACAAAAATGAAATTTTTATAATAAACTTAGATTTTGTAGCATACTTACCAAGTAAACTACATGAAACAGAGCACCCCACCCCCCTACCCCTCGTTAATGGGACAATAGGGCATTAAAACGATGGACAGTCTTAGCTGTGTTGTACTTTTACTTCCCCGGAAATTGGGCGGGGCTGGTTACCTTTGCTAAAGAAAAGAATTTCCATCATGAATTCATTGTAAACTGCCACGAAGTAGAAAATTATAGCTATGTACGTAGTTACTTGGTTAGTGTATACAAAATCTAATTTTATGCATTCAACTTACCTGTCAGATATATACTTAGCTATAGACTCCGTCGTCCCCGATAGAAATTCGAATTTCGCGGCACACTCTACAGGTAGGTCAGGTGATCTACCGCCCCGCCGCTGGTGGCGGAAGTAGGAATCATTCCCGTTTTCTAAGAACAGATTTTCTCTATCGGCCGTGACAGCAACATTGTTGTTGTTACTCCTGATTGGATTTTCGTATTTTTCATCGCTATTGATCTTCTAAGCCGGTTATTTTGGTGACGTATTGGATCTTTGGTTTGGCATACTCTTTCGTGGACTGTTTTTTGGACTTGGTTTTGGATATTTCTCATGATGTCGGATTCTAGCTTTACGGTTAGAAGACAGTGTGTAAATGAGGGATGCATGGTGAGGATACCGAAAGCTTCGGTAGACCCTCACACAGTTTGTAAGGGGTGTAGAAAGGAATGAATGTTCAAATTTCTAACACCTGTGATGAATGTGTAAATATGAATGAGGAAGAATGGAAGAATTTAAATTCATATTTAAGGAAATTAGATATGGATAGGGCTAGGAAGGCTTCCTCCAGAAGCGTAAGTAGGTCTCGCTCTAACGAGCCTATTAAATTAACACCTAACCCTAAACCTCTATCTTCTTCCTCTACTACTAAGACTGCAAATCCGGCAACGGAAATTGCAGATCTAAAAGCTGCGCTACAAAGGATGGAACGTCAAATGCTGACGTTAAAAGGTAAGCACAGTGATAGTGAATTAAGTGTCCCTAGTGCAGTGGAGGGTGCGTCTGATCGGCTCTGTCTCGCTCCCAGGCCTAGACCTCTTCCAAGCTCACAGGCCCAGAGGAGAAGGAATGTCGAAAGCCTTACGGAGGTTACGGAGAATCCCCACCGATCAGGCGTCCCCTCGGCAGATTCTGTGACGACCCGAACTGCCAAGGATCGCTATCGAAAAAGCATCCTAAAGAAGTGTTTTTCTTCGTCAGATTCTTCACCGAAGGCAAGGGGATGGAGTTCTGATGAACTGTCACGCCCCTTAAAGAGAAGTTGGAAGGCTCCTACTTTGGATTCAAGCCCTGAGCTTTTCTCCGATCTATCGCCTTGTGAGAAGAAGAAAAGGAGAGTGGTTCCTAAACGGAAATCGGAGTTTCCTTCCGCTTCGAGACAGGCCTCACCTGAATCAGGGAAGGAAAAAGAGAGTGCGGCTGCAAAAATTATCTTAAATGTGCAGGAGCAACTTTCAGCCTTATTAGAGTTTTTACTAAGAAACTCCAAGGAGAAAGGACTCTTTCCTTCCTATAAAGAAGACGAATGGAAAGAAAAAAGAAATGGAAGTTTCGGCTTATACTCGGAGGAGTGTGAAGGAAGCGCCACCCTGCCGACTAGAAGTGCCAGATGCGCCATATGCGCCAGAAGAGCCAGCCTGGCTAAATGCGCCAGAAGCGCCAGAGGCGCCATATGCGCCCAAAAGCGCACAACCATGCGGCGAAAATGCGCCAGAGGCTCCAGATGCCTGCCGGCCAGAAGCGCCACCCTCCGAAATGAGCCAGAAGCGCCACTCTACCGAAATGCGCTAGAAGCACCAGCTTGGCGCAAGGAATCACGAGCGTCACCGGCGCAATGAGCCACAAGTGACAGATAAGAGACGAACTTCTTCCAAAAGACAATTAAGCCAGTGATTTGTTTTTGGGCTTTCGGAAGGATAAGCCTTTACCTGACAAGGACTCTAGTTGTCGCACAGGCGGCCGTATTCCTTGTCAGGACATAGGTCGTTCCGGAGAAAGTGATAGGAGAGGACGTCCTTCGTCTGACAGGAGAGATGGGTTTCGCACAAGCGGCCATCGCTCTTGCCAGGAGAAGGATAAGGTCGTTTTGCAGGATCAACCTATCTCTCGTAGGGACGCAAGTTATCGCACAGGCGGTCGTCGTTCTTGCGAGAGTGGGGTGGATGTTGCAAGAGGCCAGTCTCCTATTGAAAATAAACAGTCCTCTTCGGAATTGGATTGGGAAGAGGTTTCGGACTCGGACGAAATCACTCGTCTCCGGGTTTTTGTCAGATTACAAGACGCTGGCAGCCCTCTTACTTCAAGAGTTTGGGGGACTCTTTAAGCCCTACTGCTCCTCCTTCTCCAAGGTCCTTGTTTACGAGCACGAAGGTCCCGAAACAATCATCTTTTATTAAAATGAAGCCAACCATTTCCATGAACAAGGCTCTCCGATTCGTAGGAAATTGGTTGGAATCCAAGGAGAAGGCGGGGAAGACAGTCTTTACCTGCCCTCCTTCCAGACTATCAGGGAGGGAAGGGAATTTGGTACGAGACGGGCAAACCACGGGGTCTAACTCTCCCGTCCACTGCCGAAGCAGATTTTTCGAATCTGGTAGATTCGTCTAGGAGACAAGCCTTGTCATCAGCAAAGATCACATGGGGGACTTCGGAGATGGACCATCTCCTCAAGGGATTGTTTAATGTCTTAGAAGTTTTTAACTTCTTAGACTGGTCCCTTGGGGTGTTGGCCCAAAAACGACACAAGAGGAGGAATCTCTTAGTCCAGGAGTCCTTCATAGTGTTCTTTCCTGTATGGACAAGGCGGTTCAGGATGGATCAGGAGAGGTGGCCTCTCTGTTTGGAACTGGTATTCTGAAGAAGAGAGTCTTATTTAGCTCTTTTCTGACGAAAGCAGTTACTCCTACTCAGAGGTCATCTCTTCTGTATGCTCCTCTGTCGGACCAATTGTTTCCTGCAAATCTTGTAAAAGATATTTCTCATTCTTTGACAGAAAAGGCCACACAAGATCTCTTGGCCCAATCTGCAAAGAAATCGAGGACTTTGGGTCCTATTAAGAGAGAGACTCGGGCCCCTCAACAGCCCTTTCGAGGAAGTACCTCGGCCAGACCCTCTTTTAAGAAGAGAGGAGTGCAGAAGAGAGGTAGGCCTTCCTTCAGACCTATCAAGAGAGCTAAATGAGACAACAGTCCTTCAAGCACCGGTAGGAGCCAGACTTCGGAAATTTTCCGAAGAATGGGCTCGGAGACAGCAGAAATTTGGTCCCTTTCAGTGGGTAACAAAGGGATATATGATCCCCTTTCGAGACAGACCTCCCTTGACTACGAACCCGAGGGAACTGTCAGCCCAATACAGGGACCCCTGCCAAGAAAGAAGCATTATTGCAACTGGTAGAACAGATGTTGCAAAAGGAGGCCATCGAAGGTTGGTTCGGGACCGCATTCCCGAGGATTCTACAACCGTCTTTTTCTGGTTCCGAAATCCTCGGGTAGGGTGGAGACCGGTCCTGGATGTGAGCGCATTGAACCGATTTGTGGAGAACACAAAGTTCTCTATGGAAACATCAAATCGGTTCTTGCGGCTCTTCATCCAGGAGATTGGATGGTCTCCTTAGATCTACAAGATGCATACTTTCATGTCCCCCTGCATCCATCATCGAAGAAATATCTCCGATTCATGATGCAGGGGAAAGTATACCAATTCAGAGCCCTATGCTTCGGCCTTTCAACGGCCCCTCAAGTGTTCACGAGGCTAATGAGGAACGTTGCGAGATGGCTACATCTAGAGGGGATAAATATATCCCTTTATCTGGACGATTGGCTAATAAGAGCAAAATCGGGCAATTCAGTGCTTGAAGGACTTGGAGAAGACTTTGAACTTGACAAAATCTCTGGGACTGCTCGTGAACCTCGAGAAATCACAATTGATCCCCAGACAGAACATAGTCTATCTGGGGATACAGATGGATTCTCGGGGTTTTCGGGCGTTTCCATCTCAAGACAGAATTTACTCGAGGCTTAGAAAAGATCTCGAACTTCTTAGGAAAGAACGGACCTCGGCGAGGAATGGCTCAGTCTGCTGGGCACCCTTTCCTCGTTAGAGCAGTTCATTTCCCTGGGAAGATTATATCTCAGACCTCTGCAATTTTATCTAAAGAGGATGTGGAGTCAAAAGACAGGAGACTTGTCAGACGTTTTTTCCCATCCAACAGGGGATAAAATCAGACCTAAAGTGGTGGTTAACCCCATTACAAGGACGAAGGGGTGTCCCTCTTGATTCGGAACCCTCACCGAAGTGTTGTTTTCCGATGCCTCGGAAACAGGTTGGGAGCAACACTGGGTCCAAAGGAAGTAGCAGGTGTTTGGACCAGACAACAAACTACTCTGCACATCAATGCGAAGGAACTCCTGGCAATTCATCTAGCCCTGGAATACTTCGAAGCGGAAGTCAGAGAGGCGGTAGTTCAAGTCAATTCCGACAATACCACAGCTCTGGCTTACATCCGGAATCAAGGGGGCACTCACTCTTTCTCTCTGTACGAATAGCGAGAGCTCTATTAACCTGGACAGAGGAACGGGAACGCATTATTCTGCGTACAAGGTTTGTCCAAGGAGTGAAAAACCTAAGGGCAGACAGGTTGAGCAGAAAGAACCAGGTTCTCCCGACAGAGTGGATGCTCCACTCAGAAGTCTGCAGACAAATATGGTCACTCTGGGGGAGACCCCAGATCGACCTGTTTGCCACGTTCCTCTCCAGGAAAATAGACAACTTCTGCTCGCTAGAAGAAGATCCCAGAGCCACAGCGATCGATGCCTTCCTCATGGATTGGTCAGGCATAGATGCATACGCCTTTCCCCCATTCAAAGTGCTGGGGGAAGTAGTAAGGAAATTTGTGGCATCGGAAGGAATGAGAATGACTCTAATTGCTCCCTTTTGGCCTTCCCGAATCTGGTTCACAGAGGTACTGGAATGGACGGTGGACTTCTTCCCCAAATCTCTACCAGACAGGACAATCTGCTCAGACAACCCCACTTCGAGAGGTTCCACAAAAACATCCAAAGTCTCTCCCTGACTGCCTTTCGACTATCGAAAGACTGGTCAGAGCGAGAGGCTTTTCAAAGAAAGTGGCAACTTCAATTGCTAGAGCCCGCAGAGCCTCTACCCTGCGGGTCTACCAATCGAAGTGGGAAGTTTTCCGTAGATGGTGTAGGTCGAAGAAGCTGTCCTCTTCCAATACCTCTGTAGCCGAGATCGCGGATTTTCTCCTCTTCTTAAGAGAAGAATCCAAATTGGCCGTATCAACTATCAAGGGATATAGGAGCATGCTCTCAGCTCATCCGGTTTTTTAGAAACAGAGGGCTGAATCTCGAGGATAATAAGGATCTTCATGATCTCATCAGGTCTTTCGAGACTAAGAAATTGAGATCATCGATTCCCCCGAGTTGGAACCTGGACGTGGTCCTAAAGTTCTTGATGTCCGGACAGGTTCGAACCTATAAGTTATAAAATCTCATTCAGAGATCTTACTAGCAAATGCATATTCCTGTTGGTTGGCGCTAGCAACCTGCTAAGAGGATCAGTGAATTGCATGCTTTGGACTCTCGGGTGGGATTTAGAAAAGACTCGGCCTGTCATTTCTTTCCAGGATCTTTTCCTAGCGAAGAATGAGAACCTTCTAAACCTTGGCCTAGAAGTTTCGAAGTCAGGGACTCTCTTCTCTGGTAGGAAGAGAGTTGGATCGGTCCCTTTGCCCAGTCAAGGACCTTAAAATTTTATTTAGAAAGAAGACACAGCTTCAGGGATGTCGACAAGGTCTTTGGTGTTCGGTAAGGAAAAACCCATAGACCGATGTCAAAGAACGCACTGGCATTCTTTGTCAGAAATGTAATTACCGAAGCTCATAGGAATTGCCAAGAGAACTCGTTAAAGCTGCTGAGAGTGAAAGCTCACGAAGTACGGGCTGTGGCAACTTCCCTTTCTTTTACGAAGATATGTCCATGAGAAACATTTTTAGCAGCAACTTACTGGAGGTGCAATTCAGTATTTGCATCCCACTATTTAAAGGATGTTAGAATAACATACGATAATGTTTCTCTCTTGGACCTTATGTATCAGCGGATACTATGCTGGGAAATGGAGCAGACGCTGATCCTTAAATTGGTTTTTATAATTTTAATATTAGTTTTATATTGTTTTTGAGTTGTGGGTTGCTTGAAAGGATGTTCGGGGATGACTCCTTTCAATCGTAGTACTAACCCCAATAAGGATCAGGTGATCGGGATTAGTGTCGTGCTCTATGATCATGCCAATAGGCAAGGTGTTTTGTCATGTAAGTGGATAGGACCCCATTGACAAAGATCCTAAGGTTCTGAAGCGTAAGTGGGTAAGACCCCTGTAACAGACCATCAAGAACTCTTAGTATGAGGTCACTACCTCGCTGAGGCTCTTGAAGCGATAACGGGCTCCTAGGCAGTAGCCATGAAGTCTTTCGCTAACACAGGTAGGAATCAAGGTTTTTAATTTTATTACCTACAACATATGTTTGTTTTCCTGTCTATTTCAGTAGGATTAGCTGTCTCTTACCCTCCGCCAAAGGTGCCAATCAGCTAAGTATATATCTGACAGGTAAGTTGAATGCATAAAATGTTATTGTCATGATACAATAAGTTTTATGCATAACTTACCTGGCAGATATATTACGGTGTATGGCCCACCCGACCTCCCCTCAGGAGACAGGTGGAAGAGAAAATCTGTTCTTAGAAAACGGGAATGATTCCTACTTCCCCTTCCGCCACCAGCGGCGGGCGGTAGATCACCTGACCTACCTGTAGAGTGTGCCGCGAAATTCGAATTTCTATCGGGGACGACGGAGTCTATAGCTAAGTATATATCTGCCAGGTAAGTATGCATAAAACTTTATTGTATCATGACAATAACATTTTTATTATAATAATCTCATATTTCAGTTAATCGCAAGCTATGTGTATTGCCACATTTACCTAAAATTTACATTTGTGTGGACAGATGGAATAAAATAGACTATTTATAACATAAACCCAATCAAATTTAATTAAGGCTTAACTTGGTGTGTGCCTATCCTTATATCTAAGCTTACCAACAAGCAGTGCTCTTAGCTAATGCCTAGTCATTATGTTGTGTTTTGTTCATGAAACTTACCTGTCAGATATATATACGTATAGCTGTATTCTCTGAAGTCCGACAGAATTTTCTAAAAACTTACGACACACGTAGTGGGAGTAGGGTGGTTTAGTACCCATTCCCCGCCGCTGGAAGGCGGGTATCAGGAACCATTCCCATTTTCTATCAGATTTCTTCTGTCGCCGGTGTTGTAAACAACTGTTTACAGCACCTCTGCCTCAGGATTTTGGAAAACTTTTCTTTGCTTGAATATCCTCTTGACTTTTTGGTTTTTTGTTATTGGATCGATAGCTTGGCATACGTGACTTTGGATTGTTTTTGAATTTGGCTTGGTTTTTTCCTTAACTATGTAGGGGTCGAGTTCGGCTAGCGCCAGAGTGTGTAGAAAGATGAATGCAAGGTGAGGCTACCAAAAAGCCTGGTTGATCCTCACATAGTGTGTAAAGGTTGTTAGGGGGCAAGTTTGTAGGTATGATTTTCGCTGCACGGAGTGCGAAAGTTTGAGTGATGGACAATGGAAGACGTATGAAATCCTACGTTCAATAAACTAGAAGTGTTGAATACGATCAGGAGGTCTTCCTCCAGGAGTAAATCGGGTAGCAGACAGGGTATTAATGTAACCCCTTCTAACCCCTTCTTTAGATTTTGTGACCCTAACCCCGTTAGTGTTGCCTTCGGGCCCTCAAGTGGTGTCTGCGGAGGGTATGCCCTTTCGCTTATTTTGGATTCATTGAAAACTCTTGAATCTAAAGTTCTTGCCCTTGAAAACAGGCAAAGTGCTAAGTGCAGTGATAGTGCCCATAGTGAAGTGGAGGGGGCATCAGATCGCCCTATAGCGCCTCTAGGCTGGGACCTCTGCCGGACTCCCAGGACTCAGGGAGAGGGGCATGTCGAAGGCCGAAGGAGGGTTACGGGGATCCCCCACCGATCTGACGTCCCTTCAGCAGTACCTGTTGTCGCTTCCCAGGCTGCTAAGGAGCGTGCTTCGAGCACGGTATCCTAAAGGATTGTTTCTCGTCTTCCGACGCGTCCTCCCCGCGCAAGGGGTGGGAATCTCGTTCGGATTCGCGACCTTTGAAGAGGACTTTTCAAGATCAGGACGCTTCACGTCATGCATTTGTCTGATTGGCATTCTTCTCCTGGAAAGCGTAACCTTTCCGCCCCAGAAGACTAGGACGTTTTCTGATGATGACGCCTTCGAGCGCCCCAGTCGCTCTAGAGCCAAGGCCTGTTCCTGGGAGAAGGAAAGAAGGCGTCCCTCGCCCCTCAACTTCTCACAGGCATAGCTCTTCTCCTCGTAAAGAGACTTCTCAGACTGAGATAATCCTTGCTATGCAACGGCAACTGGATGCTTTACTTAAGCAGAAGGAAACGGCTCCTCGTCGTAAGAAGGATACAGACTTCCGATCAAGAGAACAAGACAGTCTTCTCCGCCTGCTCTTCTTTCGTACCCGTTCTCCTGGTATTTCATCTTCTAGACTTCGTTCTCGCCCAGTGTTCGTCTAGAGGTGGCGGTAAACGTCAGGAGAGAGAGAGGTTTCTTCATTCTGCCCTCTCTTCTCGACGTGAGGACGCTCGGCGTTCCGGACACCGACAAGTCGACGTTTATGATGACGATGTTTTAGTTCCTGACGGACGAACTTTTAGTACGTTCTGCTCCGCTTCGTCATGCTTGTGTTGATGCTCAACGGACGCTCGTCAAGTGTCAGTCCCTGTTTCTTCGCGGGACGTTCGTAGGGACGCTTCGCGGGACGCTAGGAGAGACGCTCCGCTCGACGCTTCTTTGGACGCTTCGTTGGACGCTCAGTTGGACGCTGATTTGGACGCTTCGTTGGACGCTCGGAGGGACGCTAGATTGGACGCTCCGATGGACGCTAGTAGACATTGTCGTAAGAGCTCTTTGGACGAGAATATGGAAGTTCGCTCTCGATCGGACGTTGTTCCCGAGTCTTTGGCTGACGCTACACGTCTTCCTTCAACTTCGCGTTCTACTCAAGTTGTGATTGCTGATCCTGTGAATGTTAAGGATTCTGTTAAGGGTACACTACCCTCTTCTTCTCATCATCGTTCTGACATGAGAGTTGGAGCGAAAGGACTTCTGCCTCTTTCTTTCTTCGGAGTTTTCACTCGGGTAAGGAAGAAGGGGAATTAAGCTGTTCTTCTGAGGATGTTGACGAAGAACAAACCCTTGACGTCGTCTTCTTCAGACTACCAAGTATTGCCTTGGCTGCTCCGGGATTCATTTGGAGATACCTTCCTTCCTTCTGCTCCTCCTCCTCCTCCTCCATCGCAGTTTTCGTCGTCGAAAGCTAAGAAGACACCAGGGTTTGTGAAAATGAAGACGTCGTTGTCTACCAAGAGGGCTTTCCAGTAAGGTTAACGCCTGGATGGAGACTAGAAAAGCTAAGGGAAGCACCACTTTCGCCTACCTCCGTCTAGGCTTAGCGGGTAAGCAGGGATGTGGTATGAAACCGGTGAGGAGTTAGGATTGAAGGTTCCGACCTTCAGCACAAGGAGATTTCGGCACCAGCGTTGTGGAATTGCCCTCAAGGAGAGCTCTTTTAGCCTCAGCGAAGGTGTCGTGGACGACTTCGGAACTTGACCATCTGTTTGAAGGGTCTTTATAGGTCCTTGGAAGTTTTTAACTTTTTAGACTGGTGTCTCGGTGTGTTAGACAACCAGTCTCGTAAGCCAGATTCGATCAGCTTGTGGGAGCTGTCCAGTGTATTGTCATGCATGGACAAGGCCGTCAGGGATGGCTCAGAGGAGTTAGTCTCTCATTTTTCAGCAGGCGTGTTGAAGAAAAGATCGCTTTATTGCAATTTTGTGGCTAAGTCTGTCTCTTCCCTCACAGAAGACAGAACTTTTGTATGCGCCTTTCTCGAGTCATCTCTTCCCCCAGGCTATGGTGAAGGATCTGGCAGTAAGTCTTCAGGAGAAAGCCACTCAAGACCTTTTGGCTCAGTCGTCGAGACGTCCTGCTGCCTCCCTTCCACGTCTTCAGGTGTCCAGTCTATTAGGAAGCAGAAGCCCTTTCGTGGAGGATCTTCAGCTAGATCTTTACCCCGAGGAAGGAGTCCTTCCTAGAGGTAGAGCCCCAGCTAAGTCCAGGGGCCAAGAAGTGAGAGTGCATTCCTTCAGTCACCGGTAGGAGCCAGGCTTCAGTTGTTTGGAGGAGCCTGGAGAGAAAGAGAGGCAGACACCTGGTCTCTCAATATCATAGAGAAGGGGCACAAAGATTTCCTTCGTAAGGCCTCCCCTCTGACTTACCACTACCAGGGACTTGTCCCCGTCGTATCCTCAAGAAAAACAGAAGATACTTTTCGATCTGCTCGAGAACGAGCAGTGGAACAGGTCTTAGACCTGGCTACGCCAGGTTTTATTTTACAACAGATTGTTTTCTTGTTCCGAAACACTCGGGAGGGTGGTGGCCAGTCTTGGATGTAAGTCGTCTGAACCTCTTTATAGAAAAGCAGAAGTTCAAGATGGACACCATCAGTCAGTTCTGGGGGCCTTAAGACCGGGAGATTGGATGGTATCACTCCGATCTTCAGGACGCATACTTTCACGTCCCGATACACCCCCAGTCTATGAAGTACCTTCGGTTCGTCCTGAAAGGAAAGGTGTTTCAGTTCAGGGCTCTTTGTTTCGGTCTGAGTACGGCCCCATTTGTTTTTGTTCACCATCTTAATGAAGAATGTGGCGAGGTGGCTCCATCTTTCCAACATCAGGATCTCGCTCTATCTGGACGACTGCTCATACGAGCTTCTTCGCAGACCCGGTGCCTGAAGGACCTGCAAACGACTCTGTCTTTAGCTGGGTCCCTGGGACTTCTGGTGAACTTCGAAAAGTCACATCTGACCCCAACACAGTCCATCGTGTATCTGGGGATTCAGATGGATTCAGTGGCTTTTCGGGCTTTTTTCCGTCCCAGGAACGTCAGCACAAGGCATAGAGAAAGTGTCAGCCTTTCTAGGGAAGGATTCATGCTCGGTGAGGGAATGGATGAGTCTGCTGGGGACCATTTCCTCGCTGGAGAAGTTTGTTTCCCAGGGGAGGCTACACCTCCGACCTCTTCAGTTCTTCCTGTCGGACAACTGGACAGAGAAGGACAACTTCGACATGATCTTATCCCATCTCAGAAGAGGTAAAGAGCCATCTAAGATGGTGGCTCGATCCATTAAAGCTATCAGAGGGCATATCCCTCAAGCTTCGGAACCCCGACCTAGTGTTGTTCTCCCGACGCGTCATCCACAGGGTGGGGAGCAACACTAGGGGGGGAGGAAGTGTCAGGCACCTGGAGAGGGGAACAGGTAGCCTGGCATATCAACTTCAAGGAGCTGGCAGCTGTTCAGTTAGCGCTCCAGTTCTTTCAGGACAAAGTCTCCCGTCAAGTAGTCCAAGTCAACTCGGACAATACCACAGCCCTGGCATACTTGAAGAAACAAGGAGGAACTCACTCTCGCTCCCTGTTCGCTCTAGCGAAAGAAATTCTGCTTTGGCGAAGGCGAGAGAGATCACGATCTTGACAAGGTTCATTGCCGGAGTCGAGAAGATCCGTGCTGGTGGACGGTTTTTGCAACCGTAAGGACGGCGAGACTTCCTCTTATTGCTCCCCGGTTCTCGATCGGGCGGCAGTAGCAGTGGACGCCCTGTTATGGGATTGGACGGGCCTAGATATCTACGCATTTCCCCCTTCAAGATTCTGGGAGAAGTGATGAGAAAAGTTCACAGCTTCGGAGGGGACGAGGTTGACGTTAATCGCCCCCTTTTGGCCCGCAGCGAACTGGTTCACAGGTAATGTCCTACCTGGTGGATTTTCCGAGATCTCTTCCGTTAAGGAGAGATCTACTCAAACAGCCCCACTTCGAGAGGTACCACAAAACCTTTCCGCTCTGAGTCTGACTGCGTTCAGACTATCCTGAAGTTGTTGGCCAGAGCGAGAGTTTTTCGAAACCTGTGGCTAAAGCTATCGCCACCAGCGAGGAGACCTTCTTCAATTGCGGTTTACCAATCGAAGTGGGCAGCTTTTAGGAGCTGGTGTAAAAAGAAAGGAGTTTCCTCCACCACGACCTCTGTGAGCCAGATCGCCGACTATTCCTTCTTTATCTCAGACGAGATTTGAAGCTTGCAGTGTCAACCATTAAAGGCTATAGAAGTGTCTTATCTGTAGTTTTTCGACATAGAGGTCTTGACCTTGCTAATAACAAGGATCTACAAGATCTACTGAGGTCTTTTGAGACCACCAAGGTACCGCTACCTAAGTTACCTTCGTGGAATCTGGACGTGGTTCTCAAGTTTTTATGTCAAGCTGCTTTGAACCCCTTTACTCTGCTTCTTTGCGAGATTTGACGAAGAAGACTGTATTCCTAACTGCTCTGGCGACGGCGAAGAGGGTTAGCAAGATACAGGCTATTAGTAAACAGTCGGCTTCAAAGGGCATAATGCGTCTGCTCTTTGGGTATGTCATTCCTGGCTAAGAATGAAAACCCTTCCAATCCTTGGCCTAAAACGTTCGAAATCAAGGGTATGGCAGAAATCATTGGTCAAGAGCCAGAAAGAGTCCTGTGTCCGGTCAGGGCTCTTAAGAGAATATCTTCGTAGGACAAAGGAGTGTAGAGGTTCTGCGGTAGAACTTTATGGTGTTCGGTTAAGAGACCTAATATGCCCATGTCCCAAGATGCACTGGCATTCTTTTTTAAGGAACAACCATTAAGGAGGCGCATCTCTAATTGTAAAGACAGTGACTTTAAACTCTTAAGGTTAACGCTCACGAAGTAAGGGCTATTTCGACTTCTATAGCCTTTCAGAAAAATATTGTCCCTCAAGATATTTTAAGTGCCACTTTTTGGAGGATAACTCGGTGTTCGCCTCGCACTATTCACGGGAGGTCAGAACGACATGAGAAACTGTTACTCTCTTGGACCATACATCACTGCAAGACACTATCTTGGGGCAGAGGTAGCACTCATCCTTTCCCATAGAAAAGGGTAGGTGAGTTTTTTTTAATGATTGTAATGTTTATGGTTGTAGGGTCGGCCGCCGAATGCGGTCGTCCCTTCTTTTAGCCTTTTGTATATGGGAGTATTTGGTTAGGCTAACTTAGGTGGTGGTTTTTGCCTCGTTGTCCTCAGAAGTATGGTCATGGTCTAGTCACATTGTGGTCTCGTCCCCGTTGACAGATCATCTAGAGCGCACCAACTACAGGTCTCCTACCTTGTTGGTAACTTTAGTGAAGCAGATGCAGGCTTGGGTGACAGTAATCAAACGAAGTCAGCTGTGCTAACAGGTAAGGACCAAGATGTCAATCATCTACATTTATATGTTTCCTAAATCCTTTTTTCTGTCTCTCCCACCGCCAAAGTTGGGATTCAGCTATATATATATCTGACAGGTAAGTTTCATGAACAAAATGATATTGTTAAGATACAATAAAGTTTGTTCATACTTACCTGGCAGATATATATATTTTAAGTACCCACCCCCATCCCCTCAGGAGACAGTGGAGATAGAAATCTGATAGAAAATGGGAATGGTTCCTGATACCCGCCTCCCAGCGGCGGGAATGGTACTAACTACCCTACTCCCACTACGTGTGTCGTAAGTTTTTAGAAATTCTGTCGGACTTCAGAGAATACAGCTATATATATATCTGCCAGGTAAGTATGAACAAACTTTATTGTATCTTAACAATCATCATTTTTAGGAAGTTTTTATTATAATTATGTAAATAATGAGACAAAACTCTCATCAGTACTATAGTATACTAGCTAGCTTCATTTGTTATATAGACAGCATAGGCCTATTCCCGGTAGTACATTTTCTATCATAATAATCAGGGCTAACAATATTTTGACCACAAGATGTGCAACAATAGCCTATGTATGTAGTCAAAACTAATCAATGCATAATGGATATAATTTTCATTACACCAGCTGTTATATAGCCTTACATTCTTGTAATAAGAAATGGTGTAGTATACATGTATAATGGAAAACAATGGTACCAGTACATTTACTAGAGCAGTTTATCCCTTTGTCAGCTACAAGAACGTTCTATATCACCTTCAAGATAAAAAAAGCAGTTTCTTTTATAACAGCAAAATGATCAACGATAATTCATCACGTTCACAAAGATAGTACTGCAATTGATGGAAACCACCATACTGATCCCAAGAAGGCAATCACAACTTTATTAGATATATGGAAAAAACAGTCTATACGAAGCGCAAACACTCATAAACATGTTAATGGAAGCGTAGCCTAAGAATCTTACAGCTCTTGAGTTGGTGAGACTTCCAGGACATGTTTGTAAACTTTAGAACAGTGCCAGTCAATTCCATGAGATGATTCATCTCTGTAGTAAGTTTTATATAAGGTTTTGTATTTATAGGAACAAATACAAAAATTGTTCCGACACGGCATACAAACCTTCGGCTCCTTTTACAATAGGAAGGTACTAGCGGCAGCTGGATAGGTCGTAAGCTTTCGAACAAGGGGTTCGGTAGTTAACTGCTTGTCCGACAGGCGCGCGCGCGCGACTGGGATGGTAAACAAACCACTTTTGCTTTCGGCCTCACAGTGGATGGACGTGTGTTCGCTCTCTGCCCGCTGCTCGTCGTTTGCTTTCTAAGTTTGGTTGTAATTGTGTATGAAAGAGTATTGTAAGTACAATTATTCTCTCTTTATATATTAATTACGGCTTTCAAGTGAATAATGATGGAATCTCCTCGCCTCGCTACCCCAAGGAGACTTTGCCCGGGTATCGAAGGGCGCAAATGCGGGAAGTTTAGATCATTCCCGGAGATTGACCCTCATATTTTGTGTGCTCGGTGTCGGGGGCGCGAATGCACCGGGCCCCCGGCGAGCCCTGTGATGTGTGTAATGACTGGTCGAGGCGCAGTGGACTTTGTATAGGGCAGGAAGAAGCGAAGGCCTGCAAAGGAGTCGTCGGAAAGCTCTCCCGCGACTCCTTTTGGTGACGGACACTTCGTCTTCTTTCTGCCGCCCGCTTCACTCAACTTCCACGTCTCGCGCCTTCCCCTTCGGGGGGGTGTCTAGTCCTTCTCCTCTCCTGACGTGTCGAGTGTGGAGGAGGGCGCTAGATACCCTGACGTAGAGTTGTATTCTGGGTCCTCTATCCGCTCGTCTTCGCGCGAGCGGGTAGAGGATCCTTCTAATCACCCGACTTTTGCCTCCTCAGGTGCGGTTGCCGTGAAGGATGACCTCGGACAGGTGTGGGCCATCGTTGGGGCTGCAGGCGTGCCGAGTGTCCAGGGGCTGCTCTATCATCTGGCTGGCTCCGTGGCGGTTACTCATGCAACGTCACAACCACCACCACGACCCTGACAACACCCGGCTACGCGTCACCTCCTCACCTGGTGTACACCCAGCACGCGGTCTCTGTAACACCCACAACATCGGTGCAGGGGCCAGTCGCCGTAACTCGGGGGAGTGGTGATGCCGCCACCTGGGTTTGCCGTGCTGCCACGACCGGACTTCATGTGCCCGAAGAGCTCGCCCCTGGACCTCCCACCGGTGCCGATGACGTCTGTGCCGCTGGTTCGACCATCTGTACCGCCCACACAGCCTGCCGTACCTGCCGTGACCACCGCTGCTGTTCCTGTTCCTGCTCCTGCCGTCTCTACTGCCGTTCCTGTGATGCTCGCACCTGCTGATGTTGTTCCTGTTTCCTGGCGCCGCTGCTCCCGATGCTGGTCTGTTCGGAACAGGTACGTCCGTTGCCCTGTTGCTTCGGCAACAGCAGCCCGGCTCCGTCCTGGATGACAGATCTGACGTCGGTCCTGAGGAGGTTGACGAAGAAGAAGAAGAAGAGGAGGAAGGTGTCGTCGTCGTCTTCATCGTCTTCTTCGTCGTCGTCGTCGTCTGCCGCCTCTTCCCCTTCTTCTTCTAAGGCTCCCCCGCCTAAGAAGAAGAAGGTCGCCTCCCCCCCCCCTAAGAAAGTCTCCTTCGGGAGCTTCTAAGGGCCCGTCTCGCTCTGGTGAGACGGGGGGTTTCTTCTTCCGCTGGTCTCGCCCTGCTCCTTCGGGAGCAGGACCCGTCTCTTCTCCCGCAAGGAAGAAGACTACGGGGACCAGAGGGGTGCCGGCTAACACCGGCACTTCCTCACCTGCTGTTAGTGGTTCGGCCACAGCAGCAGGATCCGGCTCGGCCGCTCGTTCGCGAGAGGTACCGAGTGTACGGTTCGCCTACCAGCGACCGTGCAGCCAGGAACCAGACCTCTGAGTCCGCTCAGCGTCAGGTTCACGGACACGGAGCGGAAGACTGGTGACGAGCCGCTCACAGCGACTCTCACCAGACCAGCTCTCGCTCTCACGGCGAGCGGCTGGCTACCTACCCGGGCGGACGTGACGGTCCATGACCGGCACGGGCTGAGGCTGGGAAGAGGTCCCCCCGTTCGCCGGCACCAGCCACGGCTGGTACCAGCGAACTGACGCACCGTGAGGATACGCACCGATCTCACCGTGACAGTGGAGCTCGCCGGTCGCCTGACCGTCGCTCTCACAGAGAGCGATCGGGTACGGCGACCAGCACCAGCTCCTCTGACACACGAGACCGGGGCGCTGTTCTTCGGTCCAGCCGTTCTCCACAGCGAGGACGGCTCGACTAGTCTGCAGCTCGATCGCCACCGCGGGTTGGCGATCGCCTGCAGTCCTCCAAGCCCGCTGGTTCTGCCAGTGAGCGAGGAGAGAGCGTCAGGTCTGCCTCTCCCATACCTTCAACCTCCTCGGGTTACACCGGGAGGGGCGAGGTATTGAGGAGTGATCGTGAGGGGTGCGCTCAGGATCCCGCCACGTCGTCGTACGTACCAGGCTCGGTTCTCGGACCAGCCAGGTCGTACGCACAGGTGTTGGAGGAGACCGAGAGGAGGCTGTCGCTGCTCCTCTCCTTGAGGGAGGAGGGTCTCGGGAGGTACTCCCTGTTTGAGGGACTGGACGGTCCGACTCCACAGGATGCTATCACGCCCGAGATCCAGAGGAACTTTGCCGAGGTTATTGCGCTGATTCGTCAGCACAACGACCTCGGGGAAGGATCGCCGCTCCCACCATCCGAGCCCACGTCCCGGCTCGAGTCGTTCTGGGGCCCGAAGAGGGAACCCAGACCGACGGTGGGTTTGCCGCGGTGTTCCGAGCTTGCGGACTCAGTGCTGGACCGAGGTTGAATCGCTTGTCTCCGGTTAAGTCGGTTCGCTCAAGTCTGGCAGGTCGAGCAAGCTGCTTCCACCTCCTCTGCTACGACAGCGGCGGTTTTACGTGCCATCTGAATGCCCGATGCCGCCAAAACAGGTGAACCCGGAGTTAGCTAGGTTGACTCCGGGTGTGTCTCTGGCAACAGCTCCTGTCCGAGAACCTGTGGTTCTCGCAGCAAGAGGCACTCGGCCTGGAATCTACCGCCATGGCAGCTTTCCAGGCCGTCTCCTGGCTAGATCTGTGGTCCCTCACAGTATCTAAGGTCGCAGCCAACTCCGGGGGAATTTCTCCCGAAGATGACCGCTGCCTTCAGGAGACTTTGCCAGTCTGGGGGAAGAGCCATCTCCTTCCTTGCCCACCAGACGGTGAACCTGTGGGCCAACCTGGTTCTCCGACGAAGGGCGCTGTCCTTACTCGGGTTTTCCAGGGCGGCCCGGGCGTTGAGGCGGCGTTGGGGCTTAGAAACGGACCTTTACGGAGTTCCACGTCTCTCTTCCCAGGAGAGATGGTGGACGCTGCGGTGGACAGACGACGCACTGATGACAGTGACCGTCTGGTTCACCAGGCAGTTCTCGAAGGCTTCTGGGCAGCCTCGGACTGCGGCCAAGTCTAAGAGCTCGGCTAGCGCTTCCTCGGCTGCTAAGACGGTTGCTGCGACGAAGCCCCGAGGAATGACTCTGTCTTCTTCGACTTCTAACAAGGGGAGCCGTAACCAGCCCTCCTCCCAGCCCTCCTCATCCCGTGGAGGCTCTGGGAAGAAGTCGAAGAAAGGGGGAAACGCTAGGGACGGCGTTCCCCTCACCTGCTGCCGGAAGTGGGGGGGTGCCTGGCCAGCCATTGGGCAAACTTGGCAGCGCTACGGCGCCGAGACCTGGATTGTAGATGTCCTTCGGGAGGGATATCTATTACCCTTCGAATCTCGGCCACCCCTCACCTCCAACCCTCCCGGTCCAACAGCAGTCGTACGTTCCAGGGTCATCGAAGGACGTAGCACTCAGACAGGAGATCAAGACCATGCTGAGCAAGAGAGCTGTAGAGATCGTCACGGATCAGTCACCGCTTTTACAGCCGACTCCTCCTGGTGGAAAAGTCTACGGGAGGCTGGCGCCCGGTGATAGATCTCTCTCCCTGAACCGGTTTGTTCGCCAGACCCGGTTCACGATGGAGACGGCACGCTCAGTGCTCGACTCCATCAGGGAGAACGATTTCATGCTTTCGGTGGACTTGAAGGATGCGTATTTCCAAATACCCATTCATCAGTCCTCCAGAAAGTACCTCCGCTTCATCCTCGACGGGACGGTTGGTTAACCAGTTTCAGGGCACTGTGCTTCGGTCTCTCAACCGCCCCACAGGTGTTCACGCGAGTGTTCACTCTGGTGTCTGCTTGGGCCCATTCGCACGGGATACGTCCTGATGAGGTATCTCGACGATTGGTTAGTCCTGGCGAGCTCACGCTCGCAGTTGCTACAGGACAGGGATCGACTGCTCGAGTTCTGTCGCGATCTGGGGATCGTTGTGAACTTCGAGAAGTCCGATCTCGAGGCCCAAGCAGAGGATGAAGTACCTGGGTATGCTGATCGACACGGTAGCAGGGCGAGTCTTCCCCGCAGACTCCGCGGATCAGCAGATTCAGGGAGGCAGCCAACCAGTTCCTGTCTCGGCAGGCAGGGTTACTCAGCAATGGGCAAGGTCGTGATCGGGACACCTGTCGTCACTCGAGAAGTTAGTCCCTCACGGGCGTCTTCACCTGCGGTCTCTTCAGTGGAGACTAAAGGAGAGTTGGTCACAGGCGACGGATCCCCCAAGCTTTCCAGTGGTCACTGACACAGGAGGTGAGGCAGGACCTAGCCTGGTGGCTCGACGACAGGAACCTCTTAGAGGAGTGCCCACTGCGACTCCCCCCCGGACATGCAGCTGTTTCAGACGCATCGACGAGGGGGGGATGGGGCGCACACCTGGAGGAGTTGCTGACTTCAGGAGTGTGGGACGAGAACGACAAGCACCTTCACATCAATGTTCTGGAACTCAAGGCAGCGTTCCTCGCTCTCCAAGAGTTTCAGGACCGCTTGATGGGACACTCGTGGTGTTATGTGCGACAACACCACGGTGTGGCTTACGTCAACAAACAGGGGGCCTAGTTGTCTCTCCCGTTGTACCAGTTGACTCGGCAGGTGCACGAGTGGGCCAGGCTCAGGCACACTCAATAGAGCTGTCGGCACGCTACATTCCAGGGAAGAGGAATGTAGTAGCAGACACGCTCAGCCGTCGGGATCAGGTGATAGGGACCGAATGGTCTCTACACCAGGACGTGGCGGAAAGGCTCTTCGACCTCCTGGGGGCGACCAGTCGTGATCTGTTCGCCAAACCCGGCACAACAGGAAGCTCCAGGTGTTTTCTTCTCGGCCGTGCCGGACCCATGGGCAGCTGCAGAGGACAGCTCTTCAACACCCGTGGGACAACCTCTTCGCCTATGCCTTTCCCCCGTTCAGCCTGATTCGCAAGGTGATCAGTCGAGCGCTGGTCACCCCGAATCTCAGGATGATCCTGGTGGCTCCCAAATGGCCACAGGCCATTTGGTAATCCGGACCTGCTGGCTCTTCTCGCAGGGAGAACCGAGAGAGATTCCCCCTTGGCACAACCTTCTCGCCCAGCCACACGTCGAGCGTACCACCGAGCAGTCCAGTCCCTACGTCTTCACGGCTGGCTGTTATCCACCATATCTTGCGAACGAGAGGCTTTTCTCGTAGCGCAGCAACAGAGATGGCTGGAAACGTCCGTCAGTCCTCTGCAGCTGTGTACCAGGGGAAGTGGGCCGTCTTCTGTGGTTGGTGTCGTAGACGGGGTCTATCTCCTCTCAGAGCCACTCTTCAGCAGGTAGCGGATTTCCTCGTTTTTCTTCGTTTTTCTTCCGCCGAGAGAAGCTCCTCTCAGTCCCCCAGTCAAAGGATACAGAGCCGCCTTGGCGCTCGTCCTGAAACTGAGGGGGTTGGACATCTCCGAATTCGTTCGAGATCTCCTTGCTTATGAGGAGCTTCGAAAGGTCCTTGCCCACCCAGGGAACTCAGGAGGGCCCCCTGCGACTGACGGGATCTCGTTCTTAGGAGTCTGACTCGAACAACCGTTCGATGTCCACTCCGAGAGGTCGTCAGACAGGGATCTGACCCTCAAGACCCTCTTCTTGCTGGCCCTGGCATCGGCGAAGAGAGTAGGGGAACTTCATGGTCTTTCCTATGATGTACGACACTCCAGGGGATGGGGATCCGTGACGCTCGATTTCGTCCCGAACTTCGTTGCGAAGACTCAGAAACCTTCAGTCCCTGATGACAGGTTCGAGTCATTCACGATTCCCTCCCTATTGGACTTCACCAATAATGATGCGGATGAGATGCTGCTTTGTCCTGTGAGGGCGCTACGGCGCTATCTGAAGAGAACTCGACACCTCATGGCCTGAGTGTCGACGCCTCTTCGTTAGCACCGGGGTCACCAAGAAAGAAGTATCCAAGAACACTCTTTCATTCTGGCTGCGAAGGTCATCAGGAGGGCGTATGAGGCTGATGGTAGTGACGACATCCGTACGTCCCGTCCGAGAGCTCACGAAGTCAGAAGTATTGGCCCCTCGTTGGCGTTTCGCAAGAACTTCTCCGTGGCGCAGGTCCTGAAGGCAGGGGTCTGGTCTAACCAGACTACCTTTACGTCCTTCTACCTTCGGGATATTGCCCACAGGTCCTTGGATACCTTTTCCTTGGGACCCGTGGTGGCTGCTCAACAAGTTGTGTAGCTAACCCCAACCGACCCTCGCAGGCTGAACAGCATCGAGTCCTGGTGTGACTGTGTGGATGGATGTGTGAGTGAGTGAGTGACTGGCTCTCTCTTCCCATCTTTTCCTTCCCCTCTACCTGTGGGCAGAGGGCCATGGTCGTCACTACGCTGGATGAGGACGAGATGCAGGTGAGCTATATGACAGAGCCCCATCCTATCCCTTTCACTAGGGATAGGAGCAGAATATCCACCACTTCCTTCTACAAGGGGGGGGAAGTGGATGCCTACAAGAGTCAAACCCATGACTTTATATTTGCTCCTGTACAGGAACAAGTTCTTGCATTGCTGGTACGAAGAGATACGCATGCCTCTCTCTTAGTACTCGGTCCAGAGGTCTGACCATTGATCCTGCGGGTCACACCCCGATCATCGACAGAGGCTTGGATCCCTCCCTCGCTCTTACGACCAGGGAGGCTTCCAAGGTTGGGCGAAAACACCAGTCTGTTCACAAAAGACTCAGATTCCTCCCACCAAGAAGTGAGTCTTCCTATTGTAAAAGGACCGAAGGTTTGTATGCCGTGTCGGAACAAATGACAAATTTGGTCCAAAATTGCATTTTTCCTAACTATACAAACCTGAGGTCCTTTTACACATAGCCCCACCTCATGCCACCCCTCACTCTGCAGTTTTTGCTTGGGCCAAAGCAAAAGTGATTTGTTTACCTCCCAGTCCGCGCGCAGCGCGCCTGTCGGACAAGCAGTTAACTACCGAACCCCTTGTTCGAAAGCTTACGACCTATCCAGCTGGCCGCTAGTACCTTCCTATTGTAAAGGACCTCAGGTTTGTATAGTTAGGAAAAATGCAATTTTGGACAAATTGTCATTTTAACATAAAGGTCATTTTTGTATAAGCAACTTACCAAGTAACTACATAGCTATAAGTTTCTACCCTCACGGCAGTTTACAGTGAATTTCGCTGTAGCGAATTTTCTGTTTTGCAAAACCAGGTATACAAATTTTTAGTGGGTTTTTTGAGTTTAACTAACAAAATAGGAGGTATTAAGCATTTTTATAGGGGTTCCAACTATTTGCAGGTTATAACTATTCACGGAGGGGGGGGGGGGGGTGGGGGGGGGGTCGGTCCTGGTACGCATCCCCGACAAAAATATGGGGGGGACCACTGTACTGGTAGTTTTTAACCTGCAGAACACAACCATGTTTGACTTCACCACCATTTCAGCCTGACTAAATACAGTTTTGTCTCAATTTAAACACTTTCAAGGATAACCCAATTTAGAGTAAAAAAAATACCCCTTAAAAGATTTTTAAACATGCTAACAGAATTTTCTTGAGTAATGATAAGGGGTATTTTTTACTCTTAAGTTGGGATATCCTTTCAACATTTTAAATTTAGACATATCGTATTTAAAAATGAGACTGAAATGGTGGTGAAGTCAAACATGATTGTGTTCCACAGTTTAAAAGAAACCAGTAGATTCATAATCTTACATAAATGCATTTTCTTATTACATTGAAAAGATATGTCCCATACACTAATTATTTTTTAAATATCAACTATATTCAGATGCTTAGCTATGGTTTAATATTGTAATGATACAGTATATAATTTTAATATTTGAGCTATTTCTCATAACTAATCAGACTATTAGTAGCTACTATAAATATGGGTATGTCCTTTGGCTTTTTTGTATTTTTGGACTGAAATAACTTTTCTCTTCAGGAAAATTAGAGAAAATGACATGGATTGTTGAGCAGAATCGAACATGGGCAGAATGGGCTGCCATTCGTGTGTTGAAGGTTGGACCAATACCACATCATTTGGCTGTCATTATGGATGGGAACCGAAGATTTGCCCGTAAAGAACAAAAAGATACCCTGACTGGACACAAACAAGGTTTCCATAAACTTACAGAAGTGTTGTGCTGGTGTCGTGACCTGGGTATTAATGAAGTTACAGCATACGCTTTCAGTATTGAAAACTTCAAGCGTTCAAAACATGAAGTCAATGGTCTTATGGATTTAGCAGCAGAGAAGTTTGCAAAACTGCTGGAGGAAAAAGATAAGTTAGCTAAGCATGGTGTTTGCATTAGGGTGTTAGGAGACTTGACACTTTTACCGTCTGTAATTAGAAAACTTGCTGCAGAAGCAATATTGGCAACAAGACATAACAACAAGTGTTTTCTTAATTTGGCATTAGCTTACACATCTAGAGCTGAAATAACTTCTGCCATGAATGATTTACAAGAGGGAGTGAAGGAAAGGAAAATTGAAACCAATGATATTTCAGAAGAGCTGCTAGAACGTTGTTTATATACTCATGGTTCAAGAGATCCTGATTTACTTGTAAGAACTTCTGGAGAAGTAAGGTTATCTGATTTTTTACTTTGGCAGAGTGGTTTTTCCTGTCTCTTCTTCACTAAAGTGCTGTGGCCAGAGTTTACAATATGGCACTTATTTGGAGCAGTATTTTATTATCAGCGCCACTACCACACACTTGCTGAAGCGAGAAAAAAAACAGTATCTCAGAGAGAACATGCTGTTGATGAAAGTGATATTGAAAGGTGCCGTTTCATGTATGGTGATAAAGTTTCCCAGGAACAAATTAATGCCTATGCCAGGGGACGAAAAGAGCGTGTAAATGATTTTTTAAATGACTTGTATGAAAACAGAATAAATTTCTATGGTAATATTGCAAATGAGAAAACTCTTTCATGAAGTCATTAACTTTTTATTAAATACTTTATAAGATGAATTATAGCATACTGTTAAGAGGAATATATTTTGTACCATGGTTTAAAGTTCTACACTCCAAGTTCATTTGCTTTGTTTGTATTCTTGTATTATATGAAAATGGAATGAAGCTATCTCATACAATATTTGTTTAAGTCTTGAGGCTTCCAGTGAATATAACATATTTTGTAATATAAAATGTGATAAATAAAAATTGAACTTTACATTACTTGGTTTTGACTTTTAATAAATGCTAACAAACTTATGCTTTTAAAGACTGTGAGGACAATATGTTGATAATTCTTCAAGGGAACTTATTATTCATGAATGCAGTATAACAGCTCATTTAAATGGATCTTATGGGTTTCTGTACTTATCATCTGCATCATTGATTATTTTTTGCTACCCTACCATTTTGTGTGTGATATATTTATAGATCAATCTCTCAAATTTAATGTTATATGTAAAGTAAAGGTCAGGAAATTAGCAGTAAGATATATAGAAAATAATTAAGTGTAGTCTGTGATGTTGAGTCAGTTACTTAAGACTTTGCCATTTATAAGAAAGCTAAACCCCAAAGCATCTGTTAAGTTGTGGTGGTATTGAATCTGAAGAACTTCTTGTTCTTAGCATTAAAAAAACAAAAACAAAATAACACAAAGTGCACTGGTATTTACACTCTTACCTTAACATGTTTCAAGGGTCTTGTCTTTTGATGAGTAACAAAAACCCTGGTACTGTACTACCCGAAAGGACCAATGCTTGTTATTACAGGCATGTCCAGGAATACCCTTACTTCCTTCCTTGATTGTGAGGTACCCAGTTGGAGCTTATGACTTGTGAGGAGGGAGGATATCACTCAGCTTACTCATGCAAGAAGTTGGAAAGTCAGTGTGGGACTGTCCTTGGCCTTTTCAGAGGAATTTTTTATTTTTCTGGTTAATAAGGACAGGCATCTAATGTAGGTGGACATCCCTTTCCTCATTCTACTGGATGTGAAGTTGTATGCCCAACTCTGTTTGTACAGACTGTTCTCTCTCCTTAGCACTTTCATTTAATGTCATTCGAGGGGGCATGGGTAGAGCTATATTCTGGACTATCAGCCAGATTTAGCTGCCTTTTGACTTGATTCCCTTACAGGGGAGTCCATGGCTCTCCAATATTTCTTATTAGAGTACCTTTCTTGAACAATCATGCATGACCAAGGCCCTGCCACTCTTGTCATCACAAATGCTGGACTGAGTAGGAAGTTAAATGAATCATCAAAACCTCTGTTTTCTTATGTGACCAGGAGTGTGATATTTCTGGTTAGGGTTCAACGTCTGTTAGTTGTCCAAGGTGATTTCCCACCTAAGGAGTAAGTCTTTACAGAAGATTCCATTGGAATAAATAAATTTTTAAAAGTAATTTGTATTTATCCTGGGTTTACAAACCAGAGCCTTCTGTGGTTTAAAGCCACCTCAACCAACCCAATTTATTCCTGTGGCCAAAGGATGAAGTGAATAGTGGTGGAAGGTGGAGGAGTGTTCTTCCACTCAACCCCCCAAAATGACAAACATTTTATTTTTTCAGGGTCCTTACCAAGCAACTATTCAACTGTAGGATTCCTACACACAGCAGACCAAACTTAAAATTTTCCCGGTGGTGTCACCATCACTAGTGTAGGTAACCAGTTACCGACCACTTCTGGTAAACAGGTATGACAACATTACACTTCTCAATTGGATTTCTGTTGGCTCCTGAGTAACATCAGTAGTTCTGCAGACCTTCATCATCATTTGGAGGGTTTTTTGGCTTTCTTGGATATTGGTGACGTACAATTTCGGTGTGGTTATTGATTATTTCAAAATAAGCTTAGCATATTTTTGTCTAATTTGCTGTGTATTTTGCTTGAATATGTCAGATTCAAGTGCATCTGGAGTTAGGTTTTGCAAGATGGCTGCAAAACTAGGTTAGTTCAAGACGTATATAATCCTCACTCTAGATGCACTAAATGTAGGGGTTAGGAGTGTTTGAAGGAACTGAGATGTTCTGTATGTCAGAATTGGGACGAGGGGAAATGGAATCTGTGCATTTCACAATAAGAAAGTGTTGCAAGATAGGAAGAGAAAGGTAGCCCTTGGAGCTGATAGTAAAGCTAGTGAAGCTCCTCCACCTTCCCTTGTGTTTGCAGAAACCTCAACTCCTGCTTCTTCTCCTATTCCTGGAAATCTCTCTTCCATTCTCAGTCCTCCAACCCCTTCACTTCCCATGTTGCGTTTTCCAATACCATTGCCAGCCTCGAATCAAGGATCTGAGAGGAAGTTAGAGTATTTGGCCACTACCATGATGGAGTTAGGTGCCTCCATGAAATCGTTCATGGAGAAAAGTGAGGTAAAAGTGCCCAGTGTTAGTGCTAGTGCAGTGCAATCTGAGGGGGTAGCTGTCCGTATCTCCAGGTCTAGACAAAGGTCACTGTCCCGCTCCCGCACCTTGGGAAGAAGACATACTGGAGGTCCAAATGAGACTGGCAGGGCTTGCCCACAGTCAGTCACTCCCTCAGTAGATCCTGAAGCGTTGTATCAGGCATCGACTGAGCACCGTTGGAAAGGCATCTCTTTTAGTGCACAGTTATTGTTAGATTCTAGTGGTTCATCTCCTCCGGGTTCATGTCACTGGTGTAGTTCTATGGCCTCTCGCCATCTTAAGAGGTCATCAGCAGTAGTTAACGAGTCCCCTATCCCTGTCAAGAGATCTAGGGATACAGTTTTGTGGACTGGTCGATTGGAGTGTTGGTAAGGAAGTTGGAGGACTGCCCTTTCCTTTCTAATGATCTTCGGGAGGACTGGTTGGGAGTGCTTTCTTGTTCAGATAAAGCTGTTAGAGATGGTGCAGATGAAATAGCTAACTTGTTCGCCATGGAAGTGTTCAAAAAACATAAACTGTGGTGTTTTTTACCAATAAATGAGTAACAACGATCCAAAAGTCTGCTCTCTTGTTCTCCCCTCTGGTTAAGTCATACCTATTTCCTCAAGATGCAGTGCAAGATATCCTATCGGTGCTCGAAAAGAAGTCCACTATGAATTTGCTTGCACAATCCACTAAGCACCCCAAGTCCTCGTCAGCAATTGCGACACCAACCAAGTCCTTTTTGCCACTTCAGAAGCAGCCTTTTCGTGGAGGAAAGTCTTGAGGAGGAAGTAGAACCCTTGGTTCTCAAATGTGCAGTGGAAGAGGTCACCGACACGTCGGAGGGGTTCTACCAAAACAGGCGATTTGGTAGTCTTACAAGCATCGAGGGGCTGGAGGGACCATTTAGATGTCAGTGCCTTGAATCATTATGATCTGAAAACAAAGTTCAAAATGGAGACTCAGAGTTCTGTACTTGCCTCGCTTCGTCAGGGAGATTAGATGGTATCCCTCGACATGCAGGATGCCTACTTCCATGTCCCAATCCATCAGGACTCCAGGAAGTACCTCCGATTTGTTTTTGAGAACAAGAGTAAGGAGTTTCAGGACAAATTCAAAGACCAATGACCCCCCCAACCACTGGTGTGTTTAATGCCATAACAAAGGCCATGAAGCTTTCCAACTCTCTTCGAGGAAGCCAAGGCCAACAGGAAAACTGTCTTTCGAGTCAGATTCCTGTCTGACAATCGATGTAGTGGCTCAAATGGAGCTCAAGTGACACTAGCGCCTCAGCGGCGTGGTTGGTATGGTATTGGCATCCCACCTCAGTGGTCGTGGGTTCGATTCTCGGCCAGTCCATCGAGGAGTGAGCGATGTGTATTTCTGGTGATGGAAGTTCACTCTCGATGTGGTTCGGAAGTCACATAAAGCCGTTGGTCCCATTGCTGAATAACCACTGGTTCCATGCAACGTAAAAGCACCATATAAACAAACAAACAATCAAGTGACACTACTCAGGACCAGAGTAAGATTCTATGTCGGAGGTTTGAGTTCTCTTGGTGAACACGATTGTTCGAAACTCCTGAACAACACTGAGATTTCCTAGGATGAAGAGATGTCCATGCCCCTCAAGCATAGGACCAACCCCAAGGCAGCCCTACAGTCTCTGACAGCCGAGACGGAAAGACCTTTCTAGTTTCTGAGAGATTAGAAAATCTGCTAACTGTTAAACCGAAGTTGCAAGTGGAGGGAAACCCTGTCGATGACACCATTCATAGTAAATGGCCCACTTGCCCTGGTAAACCGCTGATGAAGACCACCTGAGATAGCTGGACATCTAACCCACTGCTAAGTGGGAAGAGCCTCTCACTTGCTGGAGATATTCGACAGTCTCCAGCTGTGAAGCGACAGGGATCCTCTCAGAAGAAGCAACAAAGTCCCGAATCCTCCAATGTCTTGACTCGAGAACGAGGGGTGGGAGGAGGAGGAGGAGGAGAAGGCGATGGAGCCCTTGCCCTACAACATTTCTTACTTGGAACCCCGGGACACCTCCTACCAAACACAGAGTCCAGCCAATCAACTATATCATGAAAGAACACCTCCGATGGGTTAACAACCAACTGCGATGACATCATGGACAAGCTGGAAGTGAAGTCATGGCAAAAGGTGGAGGGAGAGACGTCGCAAGCGGAGAAGTGCTGAGAGTGATGTCATGGCATTCGGACTGGTAGCCTGAGTCAAAGGCTTCACTGACGGTGTAGATGATGAAAAGGTTTTCCTTTGTCTCCTACAGCAACCGGAAGGCCTACCCAGGACACATACATGTATAGAATATTGAAGAATTTACCAAGAAGTTCCATCACCAAAGGAAGCAGAAGATAGATAGCCCTTCACTTACATGCAGCACTGATCAAAACTATGTCGTCATACAAAGCAGTGACATCACACAGCAGACTACTCTTACAGAGGGAAAGAAAACAATTCATGTAAGAGCAGAAGAACATTCAAACAAAACCGTACTAAAATTTTATTTCATATGGCAAAATGGAGTACCAAGTTGAACATCACTGGATGACGAAACACCAGAGGGAGACGATATCCACACACTGGTAAAGCCATCTGTAGGGTTGGTAACCTACATGACAACACAGTATCGTCGGCTAGCAAGAAAAAGGGGCTACCATGATAGCAAGGACAAAATAGTGAAGTGGCATCCCTGTCAGACGGAAGAGAAGCAAAGCAGAGGGGCTCCCAAGTTCTGAACGGAATGCTGCCACTGCCAGACTTCAAGGTGAGAAGCAGGGTTGACAACTGAAGAGTCTGTAAAGAAACAAATAACATGCTCTCCCTCAGGAAAGAAGATATCTTCTATCCTGTGGGAGCAAAAAGAATCATATTTATTAGGGAGTAAGCCAAATGACTCACGCCCCTCCCCCATCAAAATGATAGGAAAGAGACAAGACGGCATTCATGACTGGTCCTG
Source organism: Macrobrachium nipponense (assembly GCF_015104395.2). Lineage (NCBI taxonomy): Eukaryota > Metazoa > Arthropoda > Malacostraca > Decapoda > Palaemonidae > Macrobrachium > Macrobrachium nipponense. The sequence goes on along the minus strand of NC_087200.1, from coordinate 8,655,912 downwards.
CAAGCAGATGGGATCAACGCAATCAGAGATTGTCTGCCATTAAAATTAGTGTTAAGGAAGTGTAGGAATACTCCCATGCTATAAAGCCAAATCCTAGCATATAAACCTTGTCTGCAACATGATACTCTAATGTCTCGAAACACAAATTCTGAAAGACTAAAACATTACCACATTCCCAGAAAATGTGTAACAAGATAAAGATAAATACATTGTCATAATATCATAATACAAACGGTTCCAAAATATCTTCATGTAACAAATGTAGCCCCTCTCTCCCTGAAGGGGCAATATCCCCTTGGGAGACAGACCAGCATTACACATAAAACAGCTGATATCGAAGCAGAGGAAAAGGTGTGAAGCACATCTACTGCAGTTTGCAGCTGTCCCAAAGGAATGTTTGTTTGTTGGTTTGTTGGGGTGTTTGTTTTATGGTGTTTTTACATTGCATGGAACCAGTGGTTATTCAGCAACGGGACCAATGGCTTTACGTGACTTCTGAACCACATCTAGAGTGCACTTCTATCACTAGAAATACACATCTCTAACCCCTCAGTGGAATGCCCGAGAATCGAACTTGCGCCCACCGAGGTGGCAGGCCAAGACCATACCAATCGTGCCACTGAGGCACTCCAAAGGAATCTAAATATACTGGAATCCTGGAAGGCCATCTAAAAACATTGACGCTCGTGGGACTTCTGGGCTGGATAAATATGAAGCAAACAACAGGCTTGGGTAAAAAAAAAAAAACCACTTGGGGAGAGGCGAGCAAAGTTAAGGTTCATTTTACAGGCAGTTAGAGAATGACTTGATGCATCACAAGGTTCCAAGCCTGGTCAGTGACCAACTTCCACCTTTTATATGCACAAGTTGCCAGATGCCACAGATTCCTTGCTTTACAATCTTTGTTTTTTAACTGGATTCCAGCTGGGACTAGAAGATTATCCTATTGTTAAGACTGAAGGTTTGTTCTGCGTGTTCTGCGTATGAACAAACCACCAGTAAACAACCTTGTTACCAAGTTCAGTGATTTCCACGGCTCATGCTTAGGAATATTCTCTGGTTTGTATACTTAGGAAAAATACAAGGCGCTTAAAAATTTATTTCGTACAAGTTTATTAACCCCCTTTTAACAGCTGAATATATTGCAATACACTCCCTGAACACCTGAATTAGCCCTGGTCACTGACCAGCCCAAACTATATCCCCACATACCCATCAATTAAGTAATTTTAGCTGCCAGCGTTACCAACGCTGCAGGTAAACACAGTCCACTGAGTTACCTGCACTACGGTTTGCCAGGATCAGCCGGCAGAGCTCTCCCCACTCAATTGCTCTTTGTTCGCTTGTCGGACAGGACGTATCCTGCTGCAAGCAAACTTTTTGGTCTTATAGCCAGACCCTCACAGCTTTGATTGGCCTATATTTTTTGGTTAATGATTTTAGATCACATTTTTGGAATTTACCTACTGTTGAACATAGGATTGACTTTGATTTGAAAATTGACACGCCCCAAAAAGAAGCACCTTCTCCTATCCCTTCTAAGTACACCTCATCTGCTGCAACTTCGGAACAGCCCTGCAGTGATGATGTTGGAGCCCATCGGTCCTGCACAGCCTGCAAAAAGAGGATGAGTACACTCAGACACGATAGACATTCTTTATGCATTAGCTGAAGGAAGGTTCAATGTAATATCTAACAGAGATGCGATGAATGTAGGGACTGGTCTTTAGACCAGATGAACATCTATCTAATGCACAGGAAGGTGTTAGCTTCTAAGAATAAGCAGAGGCAAACAACAGAACCTAAGAAAGTAGAGGAGGAGAATTATGAGTTTCTATTATTTAGGAAGTTAGAAGATGGATTATCTTCAAGTATGACAAGCCTTTTTGCAAACGTCAAGGCTAAGAAGAATGAAGACAAAGGTAATAGTAAAAGCAGTGGAAATACTAATCATTCTCTTTCAGCTCCCCAAGTTCCAAGGGTGAATTAGTAATAGGCTAGACACAGATGTAGGGACCCTATGTCAGGTGAGCAGGAAGAGAAGTTGCATGGGCGGTTGCCTTCAGGTGCGGGTGTGAGTTAATTTTTGGGCAGGACAGGGTCACCATTAGATCCTAAGGAGATTTTGTTTCCTTCCTCTAATTTATCTCGTCATAAGGCTTCTAGGCCCATTAGGGGATACATAGTACAGGCAGTGTCTTCCATCGATTGTAAGGATGATTTGCCTTCATCTTCGAAGGTTCCTTTTCCTTTGAAGGTTACTTCGGAGGTATTGGCTGGTGATGGTTCTTTAGAGGAGTCGTCATTTAACCTGGCCGAGTATAATGCGGACTTCCTAGGATTATCGCAAGATTATAGGGTATTGGTCAAGCAATGTTTCCACCTTGGTTTACGAACATCAGAGATCATGTCCTCAGGAATTTCCCTGAGTTTTCTAATGAGATGTGGCAGGATTATCAGGGAGGGGGGGGAATTCAGTTTATTTCCTGTTTCTCAAAAAGATGGCTTCGTCTTCTACTTCCTTTTCTTCTATGTTCCCTTCCATCTCAAGTGCTTCCCTGCATTCGTACCACCTAAAACTGTTTCTCAGGCTGTATCTCATCTTTCCCTTTCGGGTCATTCCTCGGTTCCACCTTCAGACTGTCCTCAGGCACTTCCTGCAGTTTCGCCTCCAGTTGTCCCCTTCTCTTTGGGACAAGTATTTTCCCAGTCTTCTGGAGTTCCACGATTTGTATGATCCAGGATTGGTGCGGTCAATTGCGGCCGGTACTGTGGTTACAACATTGTCTTTCAGGGGTGGTGGGGTGGCGCAACCGGGTATACTCGGCTCAGGTGAGTGGATCCCAGGTATGGGATAGGAGCACCCGTTTTCTGACAACGCATCAGGCTCAGGTGTTATGTCTACGCTTATGGGGGATGGAGGTCTTGCGCAAATGTTAGTGGTTGGCTCGGGTTTACTGCCAGGATTGTTAAGTAATGTACCTAAGGGTTCAGGGGTGTGGGTTCCCCTTCTTCGGAGTTAGGGAGTCTTGGTGTGCATCCTATCTCTTTTCCTGCTCCATTGCGGTCGGAAGAATTAGATTGGGAGGCCACCTTGGAGGACGAAGGTCCGGTTACAGAGGTGGGTTTTCCTCAACCAGGAGAAAGCAAGTATAAGCGGATGGTGGAGTTCATTAATTTGATCTTTCCGCAGTCGAAAGTTTCGGAGAAACCGGTCCAACCTAGCCAGGCTATGTTTGAGGAGTTTCAACTAAGCCTATGGTGGTAGGGTTGAATAGACAGGATATGTCTTTACTTCCCAGTAGGAAGAGTTTGTATGGTGCAGCAGGTAACCCTTCAGTTGGCATAAGAGTACCTCTGAACAAATCGGTGGAGGCTTGTCTCTCCAGGATTCCTTTGACCTCCAGACAGGTGGGCGTCTCGTTGTGTGAGGCTACCATGTTAGAGGACACTTTTCAGAACCAATCATAGGCATTGTCACATACCATGTGGATGTTGTCGGGGGTTATAGGTTCTTGAAGAGAGACGATTATGTTCCCTCGGATCCAGTCCTCTTGATAATCTGATTACCTCGGTGTCCATGGGTTTGGCACACCAAGCCAACATTTCTGCAGGGGGTACAACATTCATTGGCAAGAAGAGAAGGGTTTTGTTCCTGACATCTGGAGAGAGTAGGGCATGGAGAGTTGGGTAATAGAGGTTTTGAAGAATGGGCACAGGATCCCCTTTCTTTCGGTTCCTCCGCTGTCCGATTCTCCTTCCCAGTTATTACCCGTCTTCCGTCAAGGGAATAGCGTTGGTTTCGGAGATTCGGTCCTGTTAGAGAAGGGAGCGATAGAGCCTGCTCCCCACTCTCAGGGATTCTACAGCCGAATTTTCGTTACCACCAAGTCAGGAGGGTCTTGGAGACCCATTATAGATCTTTCGGGCCTCAACTGTTTGGTGGTTCCTACCAAATTCCATATGGAAACCTTCCATTCGGTGCTGAGATCAGTCCGGAGACAACTGGATGATTTCGGTGGACCTCAAGGATGCCTATCTCCAGGTTCCAATTCATCAGGAATCTTGGAGGTTCCTTTGTTTCTCGGGTCCATCCGGAACATTTCAGTTCAAAGTCCTCTGCTTCGGAGTGACCACAGCACCTTAGGTGTTTACAAGGATGATGCCTCCTGCATCAGCGATTATGCACAGTTGGGGCTTCCGTAAGAGGAGGTATCTCAACGATTGGCTTTTCAGGCTTCGTCAAAAGAAGAATCGATAAGGGTGAGGGATTTTTTGTTACATTTCTGTCGGAACTTAGGTATCCGAATCAATATGGAGAAGACCTCCCGACCCTGAAAGTTCATCTGTATACAGATGCCTCAGATCAGGGTTGGGGTGCAACCTTAGAGGAAAACTCAGGCCAAGGGCCTTTGGAGGGATCCGGATCGGGAGGAGGCAATCAATTTCCATAAATTGAGAATAATAGAGAAGGTGCTAGTTCGGTTTGCAGAACTGGTTGAAGGGAAAACAGAAGCGCTTTTTTGGACAATACTACAGCCTTAGCATACCTCAGGAGAGGGGGGTTGGGGGACAAGATCACCGACACTGAATCTCGTAGCACAGAGAGTGCTTCATTGGTGTGAGAGCCAAGGGGTTTCTCCCCTTTCCCCATTTCATCTCAGGGAAGCTCAATGTGTTGGCGGACGCATTAAGTAGGTCACAGGAGGTTTTCAGAGGTGAGTGGACCTTAGTTCAAGAAGTCCAGCTCTTATTGAAGAAATGGCCAGCTACTGTAGCCACAAGGATGAACTTTCGGCTGCCAGTTTACTTCTCACCGGTGGCAGACCCCATGTCATGTGGGACAGACGCAATGCTACACTTGTGGGACAAACTCCAAGTGTACGCTTTTCCCCCTTTCGGAATGATAAACCTGGTACTAGTGAAACTGAGGAACAGCATAGACACAGAAATTACGTACTTTGATAGCTCCCTTATGGCCCCAGAGACCTTGGTTCCCGGATCTTCTCGGATCCCCCTGTGATCCTCCCAGAAAGAAGGGATCTACTCGGACAACCACATTTCCATCATTTTCACCAGAACCTTTGCATGCTGAGGCTAGCTGCCTGGAGACTGTCCAGCAGGCAGCATGTAGCACGGGACTCTCTAAGACAGTAGCTAGACGACTGTCTTTCTGCCCAAGAAGATCAACCAGGATTCTGTATCAA
>NC_087200.1:8611164-8650205 GCF_015104395.2 Macrobrachium nipponense | reverse complement strand
TTGATACAGAATCCTGGTCGATCTTCTTAGGCAGAAAGACAGTCGTCTAGCCACTGTCTTAGAGAGTCCCGTACTACATGCTGCCTGCTGGACAGTCTCCAGGCAGCTAGCCTCAGCATGCAAAGGTTCCGGTGAAAATGATGGAAATGTGGTTGTCTGAGTAGATCCCTCCTTCTGGGAGGGTCACAGGGGGATCCGACAACATCTCGAGAAGATCCGGAACCAAGGTCTCTGGGGCCATAAGGGAGCTATCAAAGTCATTTCTGTGTCTATGCTGTTCCTCAGTTTCACTAGTACCAGGTTTATCATTCCGAAAGGGGGAAAAAGAAAAGTACACTTGGAGGTTGTCCCACAAGTGTAGCATTGCGTCTGTCCCACATGACATGGGGTCTGCCACCGGTGAGAAGTAAACTGGCAGCCGAAAGTTCATCCTTGTGGCTACAGTAGCTGGCCATTTCTTCAATAAGAGCTGGACTTCTTGAACTAAGGTCCACTCACCTCTGAAAACCTCCTGTGACCTGCTTAATGCGTCCGCCAACACATTGAGCTTCCCTGCAATGAACTGGGGAAAGGAGAGAAACCCCTTGGCTCTCACACCAACGAAGCACTCTGTGCTACGAGATTCAGTGTTGGTGATCTTTGTCTCCCGCCCCCCCCCCCCCCCCCCTTTCCTGAAGTATGCTAAGGCTGTAGTATTGTCCAAAAAAGCACCTCTGTTTTCCCTTCAACCAGTTCTGCAAACCGAACTAGCGCCTTCTCTATTATTCTCAATTCATGGAAATTGATTGACTCCTCCCGATCTGGATCCCTCCAAAGGCCCTTGGCCTGAGTTTTCCTCTAAGGTTGCACTCCAACCCTAATCTGAGGCATCTGTATACAGATGAACTTTCAGGATCGGGAGGTCTTCTCCATATTGATTCGGATACCTATAGTCGATTCATTTAAGGTAGATTCTTGAGCCTACGAGACGTTTGTTTGGCAGCCTCTGATTGGCTGGTACCGGGAGGTAGCCGCTCGCATCATTGTGTCATATTTTCGTCTGTGACTTAGAAAACATGCAGTATGTTTATATTTCTTCATTTATCTCACGTTTTCCAAAAGATAATAAAGTTTTGGTCATACCAAAGGATTCGGTATTAATTGTACAACTAAATAATCTTTTCCTGAAACAATTAGATAAAACACAAAGGAATTACAACGAGTAAAAGTGAAGAGAAAAAGTTTCAATCTTTACACCTGTTTTTATTTATCATCGGATTTTTAATAAGTCATACGATCAAGATGAATTAAAACTTGTATTTTCATACAATAAAATCACCCTGAATACGCTGGTGCTTTCAGATTTTGGATGCGTGTAATATGTGAAGAGAAAATGAAGAATATAAGAATATATCTTATTATGTTGCAGCCGTACTTGACTCAGCCTAATAGGAAGTCAATCTTTCTTAATTATTTGTTGTTTATTACTTCACTGAGATTATTATTTCATATCACTCAAATAAGTCTCTGGTGTCTCTTTCATTTGAAAATATATTCATAAAATAAAAATAGAAACAATATCTTGAAACAACCTGATTAAAGTTTAGGCTGAGTTGAAGAGTGTGAAGTCGTCTTTCCACAGAGTTCAACTTCTTTGCTGGATTGAATTCCCCGTGGCCCGCATGGGTCTGAGCTAACGATACCAGATGCAACCATCTGATTATTATTATTTTTTTTCCTTATCAGATATGCCCAGACATACTATATGATATTGGATTTAAAATGTTCGACAGTTATATTGGAAATTCTGTGTATTTATTTTCAGAAAATGTGATAATATAACATGGTAAATATTGTGGAAACTGCAACCTTTTATATCGCTAATTGGCAACTAAAATCTCTCGCTGAGGCGAAAACGCAACGACGACGCCTTGCATCTCTCAGCAAAACCGTCAAACTTGAATCATTTACTGATGCAACATAATAAGACATATTCTTCATTTTCTCCTCACATTTTACACGCATCCAAAATCTGAAAGCACCAGCGTATTCAGGGTGAATTTGTTGTATGAAAACACAAGTTTTATTTTATCTTAATCGCGTTAATGATGCAAAATACGATAATAAATAAAAACAGGTATAAAGAATTAAATCCTTCTCTTTTCACTTTTACTCGTTGTAATTCCTTTGTGTTTCATCTTATTGATTTTAGGAAAAGATAACTTGGTTGTACAATTAATACCGAATCCTATGGTATGACCAAAATTTTCCTATCTTGAGCAAAGGTGAGTTGATTGAGGAAATATAAACATAATATTGCTAGTTTTCTAAACCACAGTAGAAAATAATGAGTCTGAGCGAGCGGCCTACCTCCCGGTACCAGCCAATCAGAGGCCGCCAAATAAACGACTCGTAGGCGCAAGAATCAACCTTAAATGAATCGACTATAAGTTCCGACAGAAATGTAACAAAAAATCCCTCCCCCTTATCGCTTCTTCTTTTGACGAAGCCTGAAGAAGCCAATCGTTGAGATACCTCCTCATACGGAAGCCCCAACTGTGCATAATAGCTGATGCAGGAGGCATCATCCTTGTAAACACCTAAGGTGCCATGGTCACTCCGAAGCAGAGGACTTTGAACTGAAATGTTCCGGATGGACCCGAGAAGAGAAACAAAGGAACCTCCGAGATTCCTGATGAATTGGAACCTGGAGATAGGCATCCTTGAGGTCCACCGAAATCATCCAGTCGTCTCCGGACTGATCTCAGCACCGACTGGGAGGTTTCCATATGGAATTTGGTAGGAACCACCAAACAGTTGAGGCCCGAAAGATCTCTACTGGGAAGGGTCTTCCAAGGACCCTACCTGACTTCTTGGTAACGAAAATTCAGCTGTAGAATCCCTGAGAGTGGGGAGCAGGCTCTATCCCTCCCTTCTCTAACAGGACCGAATCTCCGAAACCAACGCTATTCCCTTGACGGAAGAGCGGGTAATAACTGGGAAGGAGAATCGGACAGCGGAGGAACCGAAAGAAAGGGGATCCTGTGCCATTCCTCAAAACCTCTATTACCCAACTCTCCATGCCCTACTCTCTCCAGATGTCAGGAACAAAACCCTTCTCTTCTTGCCAATGAATGTTGTACCCCCTGCAGAAATGTTGGCTTGGTGTGCCAAACCCATGGACACCGAGGTAATCAGATTATCAAGAGGACTGGATCCGAGGGAACATAATCGTCTCTCTTCAAGAACCTATAACCCCCGACAACATCCACATGGTATGTGACAATGCCTATGATTGGTTCTGAAAAGTGTCCTCTAACATGGTAGCCTCACACAATGACGCCCACCTGTCTGGAGGTCAAAGGAATCCTGGAGAGACAAGCCTCCACCGATTTGTTCAGAGGTACTCTTATGCCAACTGAAGGGTTACCTGCTGCACCATACAAACTTTTCTTTTCCTACTGGGAAGTAAAGACATATCCTGTCTATTCAACCCTACCACCATAGGCTTAGTTGAGTATAACTCTCAAACATAGCCTGGCTAGGTTGGACCGGTTTCTCCGAAACTTTCGACTGCGGAAAGATCAAATTAATGAACTCTCCCATCCGCTTATACTTGCTTTCTCCTGGTTGAGGAAAACCCACCTTTGTAACCGGACCTTCGTCCTCCAAGGTGGCCTCCCAATCTAATTCTTCCGACCGCAATGGAGCAGGAAAAGAGATAGGATGCACACCAAGACTCCCTAACTCCGAAGAAGGGGAACCCACACCCCCGAACCCTTAGGTACATTACTTAACAATCCTGGCAGTAAACCTGAGCCAACCGCTAACATTTGCGCAAGACCTCCATCCCCATTAGCGTAGACATAACACCTGAGCCTGATGCGTTGTCAGAAAACGGGTGCTCCTATCCCATACCTGGGATCCACTCACCTGAGCCAAGTATACCCGGTTGCGCCACCCCACCACCCCTGAAAGACAATGTTGTAACCACAGTACCGGCCGCAATTGACCGCACCAATCCTGGATCATACAAATCGTGGAACTCCAGAAGACTGGGAAAATACTTGTCCCAAAGAGAAGGGGACAACTGGAGGCGAAACTGCAGGAAGTGCCTGAGGACAGTCTGAAGGTGGAACCGAGGAATGACCCGAAAGGGAAAGATGAGATACAGCCTGAGAAACAGTTTTAGGTGGTACGGAATGCAGGGAAGCACTTGAGATGGAAGGGAACATAGAAGAAAAGGAAGTAGAAGACAAAGCCATCTTTTTGAGAAACAGGAAATAAACTGAATTCCCCCCCTCCCTGATAATCCTGCCACATCTCATTAGAAAACTCAGGGAAATTCCTGAGGACATGATCTCTGATGTTCGTAAAACCAAGGTGGAAACATTGCTTGACCAATACCCTATAATCTTGCGATAATCCTAGGAAGTCCGCATTATACTCGGCCAGGTTAAATGACGACTCCTCTAAAGAACCATCACCGGCCAATACCTCCGAAGTAACCTTCAAAGGAAAAGGAACCTTCAAAGATGAAGGCAAATCATCCTTACAATCGATGGAAAACACTGCCTCTACTATGCATCCCCTAATGGCTTAGAAGCCTTATTGAATTAGAGGAAGGAAACAAAATCTCCTTAGGATCTAATGGCGACCCTGTCCTGCCCAAAAATTAACTCACACCCGCACCTGAAGGCAACCGCCCATGCAACTTCTCTTCCTGCTCACCTGACATAGGGTCCCTACATCTGTGTCTAGCCTATTACTAATTCACCCTTGGAACTTGGGGAGCTGAAAGAGAATGATTAGTATTTCCACTGCTTTTACTATTACCTTTGTCTTCATTCTTCTTAGCCTTGACGTTTGCAAAAAGGCTTGTCATACTTGAAGATAATCCATCTTCTAACTTCCTAAATAATAGAAACTCATGATTCTCCTTCTCTACTTTCTTAGGTTCTGTTGTTTGCCTCTGCTTATTCTTAGAAGCTAACACCTTCCTGTGCATTAGATAGATGTTCATCTGGTCTAAAGACCAGTCCCTACATTCATCGCATCTCTGTTAGATATTACATTGAACCTTCCTTCAGCTAATGCATAAAGAATGTCTATCGTGTCTGAGTGCACTCATCTCTTTTTGCAGGCTGTGCAGGACCGATGGGCTCCAACATCATCACTGCAGGGCTGTTCCGAAGTTGCAGCAGATGAGGTGTACTTAGAAGGGATAGGAGAAGGTGCTTCTTTTTGGGGCGTGTCAATTTTCAAATCAAAGTCAATCCTATGTTGAACAGTAGGTAAATTCCAAAAATGTGATCTAAAATCATTAACCAAAAAATATAGGCCAATCAAAGCTGTGAGGGTCTGGCTATAAGACCAAAAAGTTTGCTTGCAGCAGGATACGTCCTGTCCGACAAGCGAACAAAGAGCAATTGAGTGGGATGAGCTCTGCCGGCTGATCCTGGCAAACCGTAGTTAGTGCAGGTAACTCACCAGGACTGTGTTTACCTGCAGCGTTGGTAACGCTGGCAGCTAAAATTACTTAATTGATGGGTATGTGGGGATATAGTTTGGGCTGGTCAGTGACCAGGGCTAATTCAGGTGTTCAGGGAGTGTATTGCAATATATTCAGCTGTTAAAAGGGGGTTAATAAACTTGTACGAAATAAATTTTTAAGCGCCTTGTATTTTTCCTAAGTATACAAACCAGAGAATATTCCTAAGCATGAGCCGTGGAAATCACTGAACTTGGTAACAAGGTTGTTTACTGGTGGTTTGTTCATACGCAGAACACGCAGAACAAACCTTCAGTCTTAACAATAGGATAATCTCTAGTGCCAGCTGGAATCCAGTTAAAAAACAGATTGTAAAGCAAAGTTATCTGCTTGGCATTATGGCAAAACTCATGCATATACAGGTGGAAGCTGGTCACTGACCAGGCTTGGAACCTTGTGATGCATCAAGTCATTCTCTAACTGCCTGTAAAATAAACCTTCACTTTGCTCGCCTCTCCCCAAGTGGGTTTTTTTTTTTTACCCAAGCCTGTTGTTTGCTTCATATTTATCCAGCCCAGAAGTCCCATGAGCGTCAATGTTTTTAGATAGCCTTCCAGGATTCCAGTATTTAGATTCCTTTGGAGCGCCTCAGTGGCACGATTGGTATGGTCTTGGCCTGCCACCTCGGTGGCCGCGAGTTTGATTCTCAGGCATTCCACTGAGGGGTTAGAGATGTGTATTTCTAGTGATAGAAGTGCACTCTAGATGTGGTTTGGAAGTCACGTAAAGCCATTGGTCCCGTTGCTGAATAACCACTGGTTCCATGCAATGTAAAAACACCATAAAACAAACACCCCAACAAACCAACAAACAAACATTCCTTTGGGACAGCTGCAAACTGAAGTAGATGTGCTTCACATCTTATCCTCTGCTTCGATATCAGCTGTTTTATGTGTAATGCTGGTCTGTCTCCCAAGGGGATATTGCCCCTTCAGGGAGAGAGGGGCTACATTTGTTACATGAAGATATTTTGGAACCGTTTGTATTATGATATTATGACAATGTATTTATCTTTAATTTTATCTTGTTACACATTTTCTGGGAATGTGGTAATGTTTTAGTCTTTCAGAATTTGTGTTTCGAGACATTAGAGTATCATGTTGCAGACAAGGTTTATATGCTAGGATTTGGCTTTCTAGCATGGGAGTATTCCTACACTTCCTTAACACTAATTTTAATGGCAGACAATATCTAATTGCATTGACCCCATCTGCTTGCTGGACCAGTCATGATTGCCGTCTTGTCTCTTTCCTATTATTTTGATGGGAAAGGGGCGTGAGTCATTTGGCTTACTCCCTGATAAATGTGATTCTTTTTGCTCTTACAGGATAGAAGATATCTTCTTTCCTGAGGGAGAGCATGTTATTTGTTTCTTTACAGACTCTTCAGTTGTCAACCCTGCTTCTCGCCTTGAAGTCTGGCAGCGGCAGCATTCCGTTCAGAACTTGGGAGCCCTTCTGCTTTGCTTTTCTTCTGTCTGACAGGGATGCCACTTCACTATTTTGTCCTTGCTATCATGGTAGCCCCCTTTTTCTTGCTAGCCGACAATAATGTGTTGTCATGTAGGATACCAACCCTACAGATGGCTTTACCAGTGTGTGGATATTGTCTCCCTCTGGTGTTTCGTCATCCAGTGATGTTCAACTTGGTACTCCATTTTGCCATATGAAATAAAATTTTAGTACGGTTTTGTTTGAATGTTCTTCCGCTCTTACATGAATTGTTTTCTTTCCCTCTGTAAGAGTAGTCTGCTGTGTGATGTCACTGCTTCGTATGACGACATAGTTTCGATCAGTGCTGCATGTAAGTGAAGGGCTACCTATCTTCTGCTTCCTTTGGTGATGGATCTTCTTGGTAAATTCTTCAATATTCTTCACATGTATGTGTCCTGGGTAGGCCTTCCGGTTGCTGTAGGAGACAAAGGAAAACCTTCAGTGAAGCCTTTGACTCGGGCTACCAGTCCGAATGCCATGACATCACTCTCAGCACTTCTCCGCTTGCAACGTCTCTCCCTCCCACCATTTTGCCATGACTTCACTTCCAGCTTGTCCATGATGTCATCGCAGTCGGTTGTTAACCCATCGGAGGTGTTTCTTTGCATGAGATAGTTGATTTCGGATGGACTCTGTGATTAGGTAGGTGTACCCGGGGTTCCAAGCAATGGAAACGTTGTTAGGGCAAGGGCTCCATCGCCTTCTCCTCCTCCTCCTCCTCCCACCCCTCGTTCTCGAGTCAAGACATTGGAGGATTCGGGACTTTGTTGCTTCTTCTGAGAGGATCCCTGTCGCTTCACAGCTGGAGACTGTCGAATATCTCCAGCAAGTGAGAGGCTCTTCCCACTTAGCAGTGGGTTAGATGTCCAGCTATCTCAGGAGGTCTTCATCAGCGGTTTACCAGGGCAAGTGGGCCATCTACTGTGAATGGTGTCATCGACAGGGTTTCCCTCCACCTGCAACTTCGGTTTAACAGTTAGCAGATTTTCTAATCTCTCAGAAACGAGAAAGGTCTTTCCGTCTCGGCTGTCAGAGACTGTAGGGCTGCCTGGGGTTGGTCCTATGCTTGAGGGGCATGGACATCTCTTCAATCCTAGGAAATCTCAGTGTTGTTCAGGAGTTTCGAACAATCGTGTTCACCAAGAGAACTCAAACCTCCGACATAGAATCTTACTCTGGTCCTGAGTAGTGTCACTTGATTGTTTGTTTGTTTATATGGTGCTTTTATGTTGCATGGAACCCGCGACCACTGAGGTGGGACGCCAATACCATACCAACCACATCGATTGTCAGACAGGAATCTGACTCGAAAGACAGTTTTCCTGTTGGCCTTGGCTTCCTTGAAGAGTTGGAAAGCTTCATGGCCTTTGTTATGGCATTAAACACACCAGAGGTTGGGGGGGGTCTGTGGTCTTTGAATTTGTCCTGAAACTCCTTACTCTTGTTCTCGAAAACAAATCAGAGGTACTTCCTGGAGTCCTGATGGACTGGGACATGGAAGTAGGCATCCTGCATGTCGAGGGATACCATCTAATCTCCCATTTTGAACCTTGTTTTCAGATCATAATGATTCAAGGCACTGACATCTAAAATGGGCCTCCAGCCCCTCGATGCTTTTAAGACTACAAATAGCCTGTTGTAGAACCCCTCCGACGTGTCGGTGACCTCTTCCACTGCACATTTGAGAACCAAGGGTTTTACTTCCTCCTCAAGACTTTCTTCCACGAAAAGGCTGCTTCTGAAGTGGCAAAAAGGACTTGGTTGGTGTCGCAATTACTGTTAAGGACTTAGGGTGCTTAGTGGATTGTGCAAGCAAAATTGTAGTGGACTTCTTTTCGAGCACCGATAGGATATCTTGCACTGCATCTTGAGGAAATAGGTATGACTTAACCAGAGGGGAGAACAAGAGAGCTGACATTTGGATCGTTGTTACTCATTTATTGGTAAAAAAGCACCACAGTTTATGCTTTTTGAACACTTCCATGGATAACAAGTTAGCTATTTCATCTGCACCATCTCTAACAGCTTTATCTGAACAAGAAAGCACTCCCAACCAGTCCTCCCGAAGATCATTAGAAAGGAAAGGGCAGTCCTCCAACTTCCTTAACAACGCCCCATTCGACCAGTCCACAAAACTGTATCCCTAGATCTCTTGACAGGGATAATGGACTCGTTAACTACTGCTGATGACCTCTTAAGACGGCGAGAGGCCATAGAACTACACCAGTGACATGAACCCGGAGGAGACGAACTACTGGAATCTAACGACAACTGTGCACTAAAAGAGATGCCTTTCCAACGGTGCTCAGTCGATGCCTGATACAACACTTCAGGATCTACTGAGGAAGTGACTGACTGTGGGCAAGCCCTGCCAGTCTCATTTGGACCTCCAGTATGTCTTCTTCCCAAGGTGCGGGAGTGGGACAGTGACCTTTGTCTAGACCTGGAGATACGGACAGCTACCCCCTCAGATTGCACTGCACTAGCACTAACACTGGGCACTTTTACCTCACTTTTCTCCATGAACGATTTCATGGAGGCACCTAACTCCATCATGGTAGTGGCCAAATACTCTAACTTCATCTTAGATCCTTGATTCGAGGCTGGCAATGGTATTGGAAAATGCAACATGGGAAGTGAAGGGGTTGGAGGACTGAGAATGGAAGAGAGATTTCCAGGAATAGGAGAAGAAGCAGGAGTTGAGGTTTCTGCAAACACAAGGGAAGGTGGAGCTTCACTAGCTTTACTATCAGCTCTAAGGGCTGCCTTTCTCTTCCTATCTTGCAACACTTTCTTATTGTGAAATGCACAGTTTCCATTTCCCCTTGTCCCAATTCTGACATACAGAACATCTCAATTCCTTCAAACACTCCTAACCCCTACATTTAGTGCATCTAGAGTGAGGATTATATACGTCTTGAACTAACCTAGTTTTGCAGCCATCTTGCAAAACCTAACTCCAGATGCACTTGAATCTGACATATTCAAGCAAAAAAGGCAGCAAATTAGACAAAAATAAGCTAAGCTAATTTTGAAAAAATCACTAACCACACCGAACTTGTACGTCACCAATATCCAGGAAAGCCAAAAAACCCTCCAAATGATGATGAAGGAGGTCCGCAGAACTACTGATGTTACTCAGGAGCCAACAGAAATCCAATTGAGAGGTGTAACGTTGTCATACCTGTTTACCAGAAGGTGGTCGGTAACTGGTTACCTACACTAGTGATGGTGACACCACCGGGAAAATTTGAAGTTTGGTCTGCTGTGTGTAGGAATCCTACAGTTGAATAGTTGCTTGGTAAGACCCTGAATAAAATGTGTCATTTTGGGGGGTTGAGTGGAAGAACACTCCTCCACCTTCCACCACTATTCACTTCATCCTTTGGCCACAGGAATAAATTGGGTTGGTTGAGGTGGCTTTAAACCACAGAAGGCTCTGGTTTGTATACCCAGGATAAATACAAATTACTTTTAAAAATTTATTTATTCCAATGGAATCATCTGTAAAGACTTACTCCTTAGGTGGGAAATCACCTTGGACAACTAACAGACGTTGAACCCTAACCAGAAATGTCACACTCCTGGTCACATACGAAAACAGAGGTTTTGATGATTCATTTAACTTCCTACTCAGTCCAGCATTTGTGATGACAAGAGTGGCAGGGCCTGGATCCGCATGATTGTTCAAGAAAGGTACTCTAATAAGAAACATTGGAGAGCCATGGACTCCCCTGTAAGGGAATCAAGTCAAAAGGCAGCTAAATCTGGCTGATAGTCCAGAATATAGCTCTACCCATGCCCCCTCGAATGACATTAAATGAAAGTGCTAAGGAGAGAGAACAGTCTGTACAAACAGAGTTGGGTATACAACTTCACATCCAGTAGAATGAGGAAAGGGATGTCCACCTACATTAGATGCCTGTCCTTATTAACCAGAAAAATAAAAAATTCCTCTGAAACGGCCAAGGA
Source organism: Macrobrachium nipponense (assembly GCF_015104395.2). NCBI lineage: Eukaryota > Metazoa > Arthropoda > Malacostraca > Decapoda > Palaemonidae > Macrobrachium > Macrobrachium nipponense. Next base: position 8,639,210 of record NC_087200.1, on the reverse strand, counting down.
CAGTCCCACACTGACTTTGCAACTTCTTGCATGAGTAAGCTGAGTGATATCCTCCCTCCTCACAAGTCATAAGCTCACTGGGTACCTCACAAATCAAGGAAGGAAGGAAGGGTATTCCTGGACATGCCTGTAATAACAAGCATTGGTCCTTTCGGGTAGTACAGTACTAGGGTTTTTGTTACTTATCAAAAAGACAAGACCCTTGAAACATATGTTAAGGTAAGAGTGTAAAGACCAGTGCACTTTGTGTTATTTTGTTTTTGTTTTTTTAATGCTAAGAACAAGAAGTTCTTCAGATTCAATACCACCACAACTTAACAGATGCTTTGGGGTTTAGCTTTCTTATAAATGGCAAAGTCTTAAGTAACTGACTCAACATCACAGACTACACTTAATTATTTTCTATATATCTTACTGCTAATTTCCTGACCTTTACTTTACAATTATTTTCTATATATCTTACTGCTAATTTCCTGACCTTTACTTTACAATTATTAAAATATATATCTTACTGCTAATTTCCTGACCTTTACTTTACATATAACATTAAATTTGAGAGATTGATCTATAAATATATCACACACAAAATGGTAGGGTAGCAAAAAATAATCAATGATGCAGATGATAAGTACAGAAACCCATAAGATCCATTTAAATGAGCTGTTATACTGCATTCATGAATAATAAGTTCCCCTTGAAGCATTATCAACATATTGTGCTCACAGTCTTTAAAAGCATAAGTTTGTTAGCATTTAGTCAAAACCAAGTAATGTAAAGTTCAACTTTTATTTATCACATTTTATATTACAAAATATGTTATATTCACTGGAAGCCTCAAGACTTAAACAAATATTGTATGAGATAGCTTCATTCCATTTTCATATAATACAAGAATACAAACAAAGCAAATGAACTTGGAGTGTAGAACTTTAAACCATGGTACAAAATATATTCCTCTTAACAGTATGCTATAATTCATCTTATAAAGTATTTAATAAAAAGTTAATGACTTCATGAAAGAGTTTTCTCATTTGCAATATTACCATAGAAATTTATTCTGTTTTCATATAAGTCATTTAAAAAATCATTTACACGCTCTTTTCGTCCCCTGGCATAGGCATTAATTTGTTCCTGGGAAACTTTATCACCATACATGAAACGGCACCTTTAAATATCACTTTCATCAACAGCATGTTCTCTCTGAGATACTGTTTTTTTTCTCGCTTCAGCAAGTGTGTGGTAGTGGCGCTGATAATAAAATACTGCTCCAAATAAGTGCCATATTGTAAACTCTGGCCACAGCACTTTAGTAAAGAAGAGACAGGAAAAACCACTCTGCCAAAGTAAAAAATCAGATAACCTTACTTCTCCAGAAGTTCTTACAAGTAAATCAGGATCTCTTGAACCATGAGTATATAAACAAACGTTTCTAGGCAGCCTTCTGAAATATCATGGTTTCAATTTTCTTTCCTTCACCTCCCTCTTGTAAATCATTCATGGCAAAAGTTATTCAGCTCTAGTATGTAAGCTAATGCCAAATTAAGAAAACACTTGTTGTTATGTCTTGTTGCCAATATTGCTTCTGCAGCAAGTTTTCTAATTACAGACGGTAAAAGTGTCAAGTCTCCTAATACCCTAATGCAAACACCATGCTTAGCTAACTTATCTTTTTCCTCCAGCAGTTTTGCAAACTTCTCTGCTGCTAAATCCATAAGACCATTGACTTCATGTTTTGAACGCTTGAAGTTTTCAATACTGAAAGCGTATGCTGTAACTTCATTAATACCCAGGTCACGACACCAGCACAACACTTCTGTAAGTTTGTATGGAAACCTTGTTTGTCCAGTCAGGGTATCTTTTTGTCTTTACTTTGGGCAAATCTTCGGTTCCCATCCATAATGACAGCCAAATGATGTGGTATTGGTCCAACCTTCAACACACGAATGGCAGCCCATTCTGCCCATGTTCGATTCTGCTCAACAATCCATGTCATTTTCTCTAATTTTCCTGAAGAGAAAAGTTATTTCAGTCCAAAAATACAAAAAAAGCCAAAGGACATACCCATATTTATAGTAGCTACTAATATGTAGTCTGATTAGTTATGAGAAATAGCTCAAATATTAAAATTATATACTGTATCATTACAATATTAAACCATAGCTAAGCATCTGAATATAGTTGATATTTAAAAAAATAACTAGTCTATGGGACATATCTTTTCAATGTAATAAGAAAATGCATTTATGTAAAATTATGAATCTACTGGTTGCTTTTAAACTGTGGAACACAATCATGTTTGACTTCACCACCATTTCAGTCTCATTTTTAAATACGATATGTCTAAATTTAAAATGTTGAAAGGATATCCCAACTTAAGAGTAAAAAATACCCCTTATCATTACTCAAGAAAATTCTGTTAGCATGTTTAAAAATCTTTTAAGGGGTATTTTTTTTACTCTAAATTGGGTTATCCTTGAAAGTGTTTAAATTGAGACAAAACTGTATTTAGTCAGGCTGAAATGGTGGTGAAGTCAAACATGGTTGTGTTCTGCAGGTTAAAAACAACCAGTACAGTGGTTCCCCCCATATCGTGGGGGATGCGTACCAGACCGACCCCCCACCCCCTGAATAGTTATAAACCTACGAATAGTTGGAACCCCTATAAAAAAACGCTTAATACCTCCTATTTTGTTAGTTAAACTCAAAAAACCCACTAAAAATTTGTATAGTACCTGGTTTTGCAAAACAGAAAAATCGCTACAGCGAAATTCACTGTAAACTGCCGTGAAGGTAGAAACTTATAGCTATGTAGTTACTTGGTAAGTTGCTTATACAAAAATGTATTGTTATAATACAATTAAGTTGTTCATACTTACCTGGCAGATATATATATAGCTGTATTCTCCGAAGTCCGACAGAATTTACAAATTCGCGGCACACGCAGTGGGCGGCCAGGTGGTAGTACCCAATTCCCGCCGCTGAGAGGCGGATATCAGGAACTATTCCCATTTTCTATCATATTTTATCAGTGCCACTGTCTCCTGAGGGGAGGTCGGGTGGGCCACTTTTTTAATATATATATCCTGCCAGGTAAGTATGAACAAACTTAATTGTATAAACAATAACATTTTGTTCATGAAACTTACCTGACAGATATATATATAGCTGAATCCCACCTTCGGATGGTGGGAAGAGACAGAATAGGATTTTTTGGGAAACTAAATTAGTAGATGATATACATCTTGGTTCTCACCTGTTAGCATAGCCGACTTCGGATTACTGTCACCAAAGTCTGTTCTGCGTACTAGAGTTGCCAGCGAGGTAGAGACCTGTAATGCTGGTCGCTCTAGATGACTAGTCAAAACAGGGGCGTTGACACAATGTGACTAGACCATATGACCATACTCTGAGGTCAACGAAGCTAAAACCACCACCTGACCCTAAACCTATCAAAGTTAGTTCCATAACTTCTAGGCTAAGAAAAGGAACGCGCCTCAAGCGACCAACCCTTCAAAGTTAAGCACACCTATCCCTTTTCTATAGGATAGGATTCGTGTTGCTTGCTGCCCCCAATTAATATATCTACGGATATGTATGGTCCTAGCGACTTACAGATCTCAAATGTCGTCTTCACATCCCGTCGGGAGTGTGAAGCGAACACAGAGTTGCTTCGCTAAAGCGTGGCACTCAGGAGTTACTGAGTGTCATGCTTTGTTGAAATGCTTCCGAGGCCGCGCTCACCTCTTGAGCATTCATATTAAGAAAAAATCTCAAATCTTTATGCAAACATAATGAATGAGACTTCTTAAAAAGAACTCCTTGACTATAATGCCAGGGTGTTCTTGGACATGAACCAGTCTGGTCTTTTACGGAAAACACCGCAGATTGTCCGTTGACCTCGACTTCTATAGTTTCATCAAAGATTAAAAACTTGAGAGACCCGACAGGGCACAGGACTCTCTAATGCCCTTGCCCAATAATTTGTGCCATACCTTGGTCTCCAAGCCTTCGGGTCAAGGGTTAGACAGGTTTTCGTTCTTATCAAGAACGGAAGGCTTAGAGGACAGACCGCATATGTCCTTAAAGCTAAAACCTCTGATGATGGCTAAACCTCACTAACCCTCTTGCCGTGGCTAGAGCGGTTAGAATGTTAGCCTTTGCTGGTCACGTGTATTAAGTTCGCAGAAAGGATAGGTTCGAAATGCTTTTGGCATCAGAAACTCAGACTACGCTCTAAGTTCCATGCCGGAACCTGCGATCCAGAGAATTTCAAGATCTCCCCAAGACCTCAAAGATCGTGAAGCTTTGTTGTTTGACAGAACCGAATCTCTGAGCCTAGAGGCTGTCAACAACATATTTGCATTATTCTACAATAGTTAGGACTTCTTTAGCTTATCTCATAATTCATACGGAAAGATAGAACCATAAAGAAATTCACAGAGGTCGAGGTGGAGGAACAGTTCATTTCCCTTCACTATCTCCAGAAACGGCCCCCTCCGATTGAACACTGAAAATAGGCAGCACTGCTTTGCCTTGGCCAAGAGACTGCCATTAATCTTGAAGATCTTATCGCTTTCTTGATAGTCTGAACGCCTTCAGACTCAGAGAGGAGAGATATTAGATACTCACTAAGTGACGATGTTAGATTACACCGATTCTCTCGGGAAGGGTCTTTGGACAATTCTCTGAATTACATGACCTCTGTGAATCCAACCTCTTAGAGGCCAACATGTGGCGACTAAAGCTAATCCTCTAGGATCATGAATAAGGGAAACAACTCAAGAGGAAGCTCCTTCGTCTTCAATATTACGAAAAACTTAACGAAAGGACGCCCTCAGTCTCTCCTCAACTTTCGACATACTTCTAAGTGAGGATTACTCAGACGTCAGTAGTTGTTGCCTTCGACGAGAAGACCGCACGGACGTGCACTAGTTTGACGAACCTCTTGAGGATCGTTAGTTCCGTGCCCAAGCCCATAACCAACTCTCTCTTCTTGAGCTATGAGAGAGCTGAGAAATTATCCGAGATGATTTGGGCCACTCGATCCAAACTCACCCTTCGAGGAACTGGAGAGCCGACCAATTTGGCTTCCCATTCTTTCAGGACAATGTGCCAGAACATCTGTTCCTCTTGTTTCGGATGTCTGGCACCTCTCGCTATCACCCGAGGTGATCCTCAAGCCGTTGAGAGAAAATTAGAATTATTACTATGATCTTTGATGCTATTCCAATTTCTTCGTGAGGAAAAATTGTAGAGGTCTGAATTGCTGTTTATTCAGGGAAAACAAGCGTTCTCCAGCGAGGAAATGGTCCCCAGCAAACTCATCCATTCCCTCACTCAGCCTGCTTCCTTCCCTAAATAAGGCTGCGCTTTGCATAAGCAGGAGAGCATTATTAGTGTGCTATGCCGCGGTAGATCGTACAGAATTCTGTTACCGTGCGGTAAACCCGCACCGAAAAGTATAAGAGATATCTTGTTGAAATTTTCTAAGTAAACGGAAGAAGGCATGTTCATTCATTACTAGAAAATTTCCTCAACCCGAGGCTAAAATCCATGATTGTAGGGCAGAGAGACGGCTTATTCAGCCATTCCCGCAAGGGAAAGAGACGTAACCAAACCGCGCATGTCACCGAGCTAGCCGGTACTGCGTAGAATCACAGTAACAGACTAACAGCAGCCTTGTTCATCGTCTCGCCACTATCTGCCTGAGTTGCCAGCTACTCCTTTTACGAAGGGATAGGTATGAAATTATCGAGCAAAAGGAAACTCTCAAGCAGGCATATTTAAACGAAACAAAATTCGCAAATACAGAAGCTGAGTTGGTGTTGTCGTAACAATACCTCGAAGAGTTGTTCTTACTCCGAAAACTCTTGGAAGGTTGAAGGGAGTGTCAATTAAATACATTAGAACAACAGTTCTTTCGGCTTCTATCCGCAGAGGTAAATACGATATGCGTATATGACTTGACCCATGCGTTAGCAAAATGACGCAAAGATAAACTACGTAAGGTATTGTAGTAATTTGAACATCGAATTCTCTACTACATCTTTCCTCGACGAGGAAGAGAGAAAGAAAGGAAAAAGACTGTCCACTTCTAATGAATGAGACTTTTTAAAGAACTCCTTGACTCTTTGCCAAGACTCTTTGCCAAGAAAAGAGGAGTAATATTCGAATAGAGATCATCAAGAGAGAACCGAGGATCGAAAAGGACGTTCAATTTTTCTATGATATTGGACATAAGACTTCCTGGATCTAGTCTACAAGTCTTTTGTTTTTTTCTTACTCCCCGGTATGAGCCTCTGAAAATGAATGAGAGCTCTCCGAAAATTTGTTAATGGAGTTTATCCGTTAAACGATAAAAACGTTAAAATCTATGTCAATGAGAACTACCCCATTTATGAGGGGTCCCCACTTAAATGACAAAACGTTTAGTATCTTGACAATGGGGAAAACGTCCTTACTTGACAAAACTATTAGCACTTTGCTAATAGGGGAAAACCCTTTAACATGACCGAAAGTCACCCAGAATCCGAGTATATAATCTTCCCGATCTCAGAGAAATCGATGAAGAGGAAAGAGGGATCGAAGAAAAAATTCGGGTATGTCTCTCCGCTAACTCCGAATCCTTTTTAAAAATTTCTGTAAAGGTATGTCCTGTGGAGAGGCCTGAAAAAACCTCTCTTGACGAGCGTTTAGAAAGCGTCAAGCGTCCTAAGAAACGTCCTGAACAGCAAATAAGACGCCTTCTACAGTCTTTTCTCTCGCAAAGCGTCCTGCCTAGCTTCCACCGAAGCGTCCTGGCGAATGTCCACAAAAGCGTCCTCATAAGCGTCCTGCGGAGCGTCCTCAAAAGCGTCCTGCTTAGCGTCCTGCTGAGCGTGCTCAAAAAACATCCTGCTAGCTACGAGCGTGTCTGAGCAGAGAACACCAAGTCTTCTGAACGACGTTTCAGAGAGGAAACTCGTGAGCGCCCTGATGCATGCAAGGCCCGCCAAGAGGCGTCCTGGCGAGCGACCTTGCCAACATCTCAATGTTATGACGAACCGCGTTTTGCGTATGACGTTGAATATTTCAAGGGACGTCCTCATGCGAGTCTCCATGGAGAGCCGCACGCTGCTCCTGAAGTGTGAACACTAAAGGAAGACTTATGGCTTTCGTCTTCAAGACGGGCCTTAAAGACCTTCAAACCTTCTTACAAAGACAGTGGCCGCCTGTCGACAACTTGCGTCTTAGTAATGCAAAAGAACATCTCCAGACACGCACTCAGCAAAGGAACGCCGAGCGTCCGAAAGACACCCTCGCAAGGTGCTTGCCGAGCGTCCTGGAGAATGTCTCTACTTATAGGACGTCGAGCACCTCAAAAAGCTCTCAAAGTCAGCCTTCTTATGCCGAACCAGAGACATAAGTTGTTTGACTGTGCAAAGCAGCTTGCCGGACGTCAAACTTATCAGCTTGCTTTTTCGAAGTCAAGCGAACGTTACATAACGTATACGGAGCGCCATGAGGAGAGGAGACGAATACTGGAGTTCTCCTCAAAAGGTGGAATCTAGAATGTCCTTGATTACCAAATTCTTTTGGAATGCTAGCGAGGTTGAAACAGCTCTAACTTCATGAGCGTTCACTCGGCAGGAGGCTCAAAATCACTCTTCTGGCAAGATGAATGAGCCTCCTTAATAATGTATAAACATGATAATAAATGAGCGTTTCCACTCGCAGGAGGCTCAAATCACTCTTCTGGCAAGATGAAAAAAAAATGAGCCTCCTTATATGTCCCTTGGGAAAAGAGCCAGTGCATTCTTCGAAAAGGGTAAATGTGGTTCTTTACTCTTCATCCTCTCGTGACGAGAGAGAGGACGTGAAGCGTCCTCTTCTCTAAAGCTTCTTTAGGAGGCGCGAGTCCTTCCGAGAGCTCCAACCCCTGTGTGGGGAGGACGCCTCGGAGGACGAGAAGCAATCCTTCAAGATTCGTGCACGTGCTCGATCTTCGGCAGCCTGGGAAGCGACAAACACGACCTGCCGAAAGGAAGCCAGATCAGCATGAAAAACCCGTAAACCCTCCTTCGGCTTTTGACATGCCCTCTCCCTGGTTTCCTGAGTCCGACAGAGGTCTAGGCCTAGAGGCGTTATGGGGCCGATCTGACGTTCCCTCCTATGAGAGAGAGGACGTGAAGCGCTTCCTCTTCTCTAAAGCTTCTTAGAGGGCGCGAGTCCTTCCGAGAGCTCCAACCCTTGCGCGGGGAGGACGCCTCGAGGACGAGAAGCAATCCTTCAAGATTCGTGCACGTGTACGATCTTTAGCAGCCTGGGAAGCGTCAACAGGTTCTGCCGAAGGGACGCCAGATCGGTGGGGAGCCCCCATAACCCTCTTGCGGCTTTCGACATGCCCTCTCCCTGAGTCCTGGGAGTCCGACAGAGGTCCAGGCCTAGAGGCATTATGGGGCCGATCTGACGCCCCCTCCACAACACAAGGGGCACTACACTTCACAACACTGATTGGAGAGCGAGCACTTTAGTCTAAGATTACTTGATGTAATCCTCTAGCAGACACTTCTACTAGGCCGTAAGCCATACCACAGGGTTAGGCAAAATAAAAAATAAAAATACAGGAGGTTAGAAGGTTCATTATTTCTAACTTCTGTTTACTGTGGAGGAAAAACTCCTGATTCTAAGCAGCTCTAAAATGCGTACATGAATCCTAAGTCTTCTTCCGTATCAGTCACACATTACACGAAATTACATTGAAACTTATGCAAAAGAAAACATGTAAACGTCATATATACTAAGCGAGTGTCTACCGAAAGTTCCGGTAGCCTCACCTTACCCCATGCAGACAACAAAGTCTGAAACTAGGCTAACTAGCTTCAGGAACATCAAATGCAATGAAAAAATTTACGATAGCGTATGCCTAGCCACAAAATACCCAGTCAATAATCGAAAGAATAATTTTAGGATACTTAAGCGGCTAATGAAGTTTCAAAATCCTAGGCGGAGGTCTGTAAACAGTTTGTTTACCGACCGGCGACAGAAAAAACATGAATAGAAAATGGGAATAGTTCCTGATATCCGCCTCCCAGCGGCGGAATGGTTACTACCACCTGGCGCCCACTGCGGTTGTGCCCCTCCGCGAATTTTTTAAATTCTGTCGGACTTCGGAGAATACAGCTATATATATATCTGTCAGGTAAGTTTTCATGAACAAACTAAATATTGTTATAGAGACTTCAAATTTGTTTCAAGATGAAGTTAAATGATGGATTATTACGATACTGTAAGAGTTTTAGCTTACCAATTTGCAGTTGCGACCCATTTCCGACGAGTTAAAAATGAACAAATGTCAAAATTTTGTTTTTTTATACATTTTTTTTTATATGCAATTTATTTCAGAAAATTAGAAAAGCTACAACCTTCAAATATTTTTCCATTTTATTCTACATGAAAAATTGTGCACATTTTCCATATATAAAAACTCTATGAGATGCCTAATATGAAAAGGGAGGGCAAATTTTCTTTTGCGAGAAATGCGATGTACGCAATTCGGAAGATTATGGCGGAGAATCCGCTCGGAGGGAAGTTAAGTTTTTTCATAAATTCACCATAAATCGAAATATTGTGCTAGAGACTTCCAATTTGTTGCAAAATGAAGGTAAAGATTGAATATTACTAAAATATAAGAGATTTAGCTTTTAACAATTGCGTTTTCGACCATTCGGTAGAGTCAAAGTTGACCGAACGTGGAGTTTTTTTTCTATTTTATCGTGATTATATGCAAATATTTCAAAAATGAGAAAAGCTACACCTTCAATTATTTTTCGTTGTATTCTCATGAAATTGCGCACATTTTCATATATAAAACTTTATGTAACGGCTAATTTAAAATGGTGCAAACATTCCACCCAAATCGCACGTATTGGATTTTTTCGGAAGAGTTTACCCCGCGGACATAAAGAAAATGATATTGTAATGATACAATTAAGTTCTGTTCATACTACCTGGCAAGATATATATATAGCTGGGATTTCTTTTCCGAATCCGACAGAAATTTAAACACTTACGACACACGCAGTGGGAGTCAGGTGGTTAGTACCCATTCCCGCCGCTGGGAGGCGGGTATCAGGAATCATTCCCATTTTCTATTCATAATTTTTTTATTTTCACTGTCTCCTGAGGGGAGGAGGCGGGGGTGGGTACTTGATTATATATATCTGCCAGGTAAGTATGAACAAACTTAAAAAAAAAAAAAAAAAATTGTATCATTACAATATCATTTTGTTCATGAACTACCTGTCAGATATATATAGCTGAATCCCACCTTTGGGGTGGGGGTAGTAGACAGAATAGAAAGATTTTAGGAAACATATATATGCAGATAATTGATATCTTGATTCCTTACCTGTTAGCATAGCTGACTTCGAGGTTACTGCCGCGTAAGTCTGCTTGTGCTACTAGAGTTGCCAGCGAGGTAGAGACCTATATAGCTGGTGCACTCCAGATGATCTGTCAACAGGGGCGAGACCACGACGTGACTAGACCATAGACCATACAAATGAGGGCAACGAAGTAAAACCAAACCACCTGGCGTAGCCTACCAAAAGTATCCCACATAGACTAAGCTAATGGAAGGGAGATCCGCCAGCAGGCGGTCAACCCCACAACCATAACACAAGTTAAAAACTCCCCTAAACCATTAAAGGATAGGATGAGCGCTACCTCCTGCCCCCCAAACAGTGTCTGCAGCGACGTATGGTCCTAGCGAGTAACAATTTTCGTATGTTGCTTTCACCTCCCGCAGGTAGTGTGAAGCGAACACCGAATTGCTTCGCCAATAAGTGGCGTTCAAAATGTCTTTGATTGCCATATTCTTGTGAAAAAGCCACCGAAAGTAGCAATAGCCCTCAACTCGGTGGGCTTTCACTTTCAGAAGCTCCATGTCACTTTCACCACACTTTTCATGGGCTTCCTTAACCGTACTTCTTAAGAAGAACGCCAGTGCATTCTTCGACATCGGAAGATCTGGTTTTTTTCACAGAGCCCACAAGTTTCTCCGAAGAACCTCTGCATGCTCTGGTTCTCTGTAAATAAAACTTGAGAGCCCTGACAGGACACAGGACTCTCTCAGCTTCAGGTCCCACTAGCTCCGACAACCCCTTGATCTCGAACGTTCTCGGCCAAGGGTTGGAAGGGTTTCTCGTTCTTTGCCAAGAACGTAGGACTTAAGGAACAAAACTGCACTATGATCCTTGAACCCAATATGCTTGCTTATGACTTGAATTTCGCTAACCCTCTTCGCCGTCGCCAGAGCGGTTAGGAAAATAGTCTTCTTAGTAAGATTCCTAAGCGAGGCTAAATGGAGCGGTTCAAATTGACTCGACCATGAGGAACTTCAGTACCACGTCTAAGTTCCACGATGGTACCTTAGGTTGGAGAACTTTCACAGTCTCAAATGATCTAATGAGATCATGAATGTCTTTATCATTCGCTAAGTCGAGTCCTCTATGTCTGAAGACCACAGAAAGCACGCTTCTGTAGCCTTTAATCGTGGGAACGGCTAGTTTCGCTTCTTTCCTAAGATGAAGAAGGAAATCTGCTATCTGGCTCACAGAGGTTGAGGTGGAGGAAATGCCCTTCCTTCTGCACCAACTTCTAAAGAGCAGCTTTGATTGGTAAACTGCGACTGAGGAGGGCCTCCTTGCGTTGGCAATCGCCGTTGCCACAGGTCTTGCCAAAACCCCTCGCTCTGGCCAACTTCTTGATAGTCTGAACGCAGTCAGACTCAGAGCGGGGAGGTTTTTGTGGTACCTCTCGAAGTGGGGCTGTCTGAGTAGATCTTTCCTTAGGGGCAGAGTCCTCGGAAGTCTATTAGGAAGGACATCACCTCCGTGAACCAGTCGGCCGCTGGCCAGAAGGGGCGATGAGGGTCATTCTCGCTCCTTCTGATGCAGCGAACTTCCTCATTACTTCCCCGAGTATTTGAATGGGGGAAAAGCGTAAACGTCTAGTCCCGACCAATTCCACAGTAGGGCGTCTACTGCCACTGCTCCCGGGTCCAGAACTGGGGAGCAATACAGCGGAAGTCTCTTCGTTCGGGAAGTTGCGAAAAACGTCCACATGAGGACGTCCCCACAGCTTCCATAGCGCCTGCATACTCCTGATGAAGGGTCCATTCCGTCGGCAGAAGCTGTCCTTGCCGACTGAGAAGGTCCGCTCGCACGTTTTCCACGCCTGACACAAACCTTGTCAGAATCGTGACTTTTGTGCGCCTTCGCCCACATCAGGATATTCCCTCGCGATGACGAACAGAGAATGAGAGGAGTTCCCCCTGTTTCCTGAGGTATGCCAAGGCTGTGGTGTTGTCCGAGTTTATCTGAAACCACTTTGCTGGAGACTTCCTCCTCGAAGAACCTCAGAGCGAGGTAAACCGCTGAGAGTTCTTTTAGATTGATGTGCCAGGACACCTGTTCCCCTCTCCAGGTGCCTGACACTTCTCTCCCTCCCAGTGTTGCTCCCCAACCGGTGGAGGACGCGTCGGAGAACAACACTAGGTCGGGGTTCCGAAGCTTGAGCGAAAGACCTTCCGCAAGCTTCTTTGGATCCAACCACCATTTGAGGTGCTTTTTCACTTCTTCCGTCAAAAGCAAGACCTCTTCTAGATCCTGTTTGCGTGACCAATGCTGAGAGAAGAAACTAGTGGTCGGAGGTGCACCTTCCCAGAGAAACAAACTTCTCCATTGAGGAAATGTCCCCAGCAGACTCATCCATTCCCTCACCGAGCATGTTTCCTTCCCCAGAAGGCCGACACTTTGTCCAGGCATTGAAGTTGTCGCCCTGGGACGGAAAAGCCCGAAAAGCCACTGAGGTCCATCTGAATCCCCAGATAGACTAAGGATTGAGAAGGAGTCAGATGCGACTTCTCGAGATTCACCAGCCCAGTCCCAGGGACTTCGCTAACGACAGAGTCGTGTGCAGGTCCTTCAGACACCTGTGGCGATGAGGCTGAATAAGCCAGTCGTCTAGGTAGAGAGAGATCCTTATATCCGCAAGATGGAGCCACCTCGCAACGTTCTTCATAAGAACGGTGAACACCATCGGCGCCGTGCTGAGACCGAAGCCAAACAGAGTGACCCTGAATTGGAAAATCTTCCCTTTCAGGACACACCGCAGGTATTTCCTTGAACGGGGATGGATGGGGACGTGAAAGTATGCGTCCTGAAGGTCTAACGAGACCATCCAATCCCCCAAGGTCTTAAAGCTGCAAGCACGGATTGAGGTGTCTCCATCTTGAACTTTGTGTGTCCCCCACGAAGCGATTCAGACTGCTGACACCAGACCAACGGGGCGCCACCCCCTGACTGCTTCGGCACGAGGAACAGACGGTTGTAGAAACCGGAGAACTCCGGTCGAAGACTTGTTCCATGCCTGCTTCTCTATCATTTGATCTAATAGATCGTGAAGCACTGTCTGTTTTTCTCCCTGATACGACGGAGACAAAATCCGGGTCTGTCGAAGACAGCGGGGGTAACGACAGGAAAGGAATTCTGTACCCCTTCTTGACGATGTCCAGAGACCAAGCGTCGGCACCTCTCTCTTCCCAAGCTTCCGCGAAATGTAGAAGTCTGGCTCCTACCGGTGTCTGAAGGACTTCCCTCTCACTTCTTGCTCTTTGGCGGAAGGAGCGGGAGTAGTCTGCCTCTGAAAGAGCCTCTTCCTCGAAGGGGGCTGGCTTCGAGGAGAAAAGCGGGTCGAAAAGGGCTTCGACTTCTTCAAAGCAGAGGACCCAGAAGAAAAGCCGAAGAAGTAGCAGGCTTCCTAGAAGACTGAGCCAGAAGGTCTTGAGTTGCTTTATCCTGGAGACTGGCTGCTATGTCCTTTACCATAGACTGGGGGAAGAGATGTTCTGAGAAAGGCGCGAAAAGAAGATCCGCTTTTTGCGCTGGTGAGACCGACTTTGCAGTGAAATTGCAAAAAAGTGCTCTTTCTTAAGCAGTCCCGTGCTGAAATGAGCAGCCAATTCCTCAGAACCATCCCTGACGGCCTTGTCCATGCAAGACAATACACTGGACAGCTCCCCCAGAGTGATGGAATCAGAAACTCCTGGACCTGGCATCCAATACCCCCCAGGCACCAGTCAAGAAAATTTAAAGACCTCTAGTGTCCTGAAGAGGCCTTTAAGGTAGGTGAAAGTCTAACTCGCTATGTGTCCACGAGACCTTCTGAGGAAGACAAAAAGATCTTCTGGTGGCGTCTACAATGCTACCAAAGTCTCCTTGAGCTGAGGCTGGAAGCTTAACTCCGACGTTTTCTCCCGTCTCATACCACATACCAGCTTTGCCACCAAGTCTTGAAGGTGGTAAAGCGAAAGAAGTCTTGCCTGAAGCTTTCCTCTTTCCATCCAATCATGGACCTTTCTAAAAGCTTGCTTCGTAGAAAGCGACTTCTTCATCCTCACAAAGCCCGAGATCTTAGCAGCTTTGGAAGACGAAAACTGAGAGGGAGGAGTACGTGGAGCTTCAGGTTGGAAGGTGTCTGCAAAGACTGACTGAAGTAAACGAGTCAAAACTTGTAGTCCGTCGAAACTGGAGCCAACTGCTGTTCTTCGTCCCTTTCGACGAAAGCGTCACTAACTTCCTCTTCAGACACTGGAGAAGTCGGAGAGGAAGTAAAGAAGAGTCCGAGCTTTCTCAAAAGAGAAAGAACGGCGAACAGGAAGAGTTTCCCGCCTCCGCTTGTGCTTGCGGAAGTGGAAAACTGACGTCCGTATGGCGCTGCGTTTTGCGTCCGAAGCCAACTACTCGGCGCCGACCCCCACAGAAAGCGCGCTCAAACTCCACAGGTGTACACCTGGCGTCCACTTGTGCGCGCTGAGTGTCCACAGTGCGCGCCGAGCGTCCACTGATGCTCGCGAGCGTCCACTGATGCGCGCCGAGCGCCACTGGTGCGCGCCGAGCGTCCACTGGTGCGCGCCGAGTCCACTAAACACTCGCTGAGCGTCCACTGGCGCTCGCGAAACTTGCACCGAGTCACGTTCGGCGTCCACTAAAGCGCGTTTGACTTTCGCAGAAGCGCGTTCTGCATCTAAAGAAACTCGCTTCACAAGTTTCGAATCAGCGGAAACAACCGCTTCACGAGAGCGAGAAACGAATTTCTCGCCTCCTCTAGAAAGTTGCTGGGGAGCAGGACTAACTCTAGAGGGAGACTCAAACGGAGAGAGAGACGAGCGAGGAGAGGGAGAGGGAGAACGCCTCGACCTCTTCACAGGAAGGTTGTCATCCTTACGGCGACGTGGAGCAGTCTTTCTCGAAGGAAAAACATCTCGAAGTTGCTGCTGAAGAGACTGAAGATCTTGCTTGTAGGTGAAGCCTCCTTTTCTGGGGAGGGGCTGATCCTGTGAGCAGGAGAGCGGCGAGGGGACGCCTTCTTGCTACTCCCAGAACCTCCGCTTCACGCACCTTAGAGCGACTGCGGCGCTCGAAAGAAACATCTAGGGAAGACTCGGCCTCCGAATAATCCTTACGCTTCTTCTGCGGAGGAAAAGCAGCAAACGCACTATCGGGCGACGAGCAAAGTTCCGGAGAACAACTTGGACGTGAAGCGTCCCGCACGCGAGCCGTCCTTTTCAGCGGACGTGATGCGGTATGAGAGCTCCACCCCTTGCGCGGGGAGGAAGCTTCAGAAGAAGAAAAGCACTCCTTGAGAAGACGTGCACGCGCACGCTCCTTGGCAGTCTGGGTATGTTCGTCAGAAGCTGCCGAAGGCACGCCAGATCGGTGGGGGTTCTCGTAACCCTCCTTCGACTTTCGACATGCTCTCTCCCCGTAATCTGGGAGTCAAGCGAGGTCTAGGTCTAGAGGCGAAATGAGGCCGATCTGACGCACCCTCCACTACACAAGGGGCACTTTTCACTGCACTTTTCTTCACTTTTGCTCTCCAGAGCTACACTTTTGATTCTAAGTTACGAATCGATCAAGAATTAGCGAAACGTATTACCTTCTACCGACACTGTCTCAGGGGCCGGAGGCAACACTACAGGGGTAGGAGCATAGTCTACAGAAGGAGGGTTAGCAGGAGAATAATTTAAATCTAGCTACCTGAAACACTCCTGGAGGAAGACCTCCTTAACCTATCTCGTTCAAGTTTCTTAAGATAGGTTTCATACGCCTTCCATTCCGACTCTGTTAGTCTTTCACACTCCTTACAACGACTTTCAAAACGTACATTCATTCCCCCTGCACACTTTACAAACAGAATGTGGGTCTACTGAAGCTTTCAGTAGCCTACCTCTACATTCAGCCATCGAACAAAATCTAGCGCTAGTAGAACTAGACCCTGACATCTTGATCAAAGAAAATTCAATACCAAAATCAATTCAAACCAAAGTCAACGTGTGCCAAGCCACCGATCCAATTCAGATACCAAAGAAAAACAAAAACCAAAAGGGATACTCAAGTAGCTAGTAAGTTTCCCAAAATCTGGACGGAGGTGCTGCAAACAGGTGTTTCCAGCACCGGCGACAGAAAAATTATGAATAGAAAAATGGGAATGATTCCTGATACCCGCCTCCCCCCCCCCTCCCAGCGGCGGGAATGGGTACTAACACCTGACTCCCACTGCGTGTGTCGTAAGTGTTTAAATTTCTGTCGGATTCGGAAAAATACAGCTATATATATATCTGACAGGTAAGTTTCATGAACAAAATGTTTTTTTTTTTCATAAATTCACCATAAATCAAAATATTGTGCTAGAGACTTCCAATTTGTTACAAAATGAAGGTAAATGATTGAATATTACTAAATTATAAGAGTTTTAGCTTACAATTGCGTTTTTCGACCATTTTGGTAGAGTCAAAATTGACCGAAGATTGAAAATTTGTCACATCATTTTTTATATGAAAATATTTCAAAACTGAAAAAAGCTACAACCATGGGTTGTTTTTAGTTGTATTGTGCATGAAATTGTGCACATTTCCATATATAAAACTTTATGTAACGGCTAATTTTAAAATGGTGCAAACATTACCACATTCGCATGTATGATTTTTTCGGAAGAGTTACCAGCGCGGACGTAAGGAAAATGTTTTTTCATAAATTCACCATAAATCAAAATATTGTGCTAGAGACTTCCAATTTGTGGCAAAATTAAGGTAAATAGTTGAATATTACTACAATATAAGCGTTTTAGCTTACAATTGCGTTTTTTCGACCAGTTTCGGTAGAGTCAAAGTTGACCGAAGGTTGAAATTTTGGCACTTATCGTATTTATATGGAAATATTTCAAAACTGATAAAAGCTACAATCATAACTATTTTTTTGTTGTATTCTAAATGAAATTGTGCACATTTTCATATATAATACTTCATTAATGGTATAATTTTTAAACAGTGCAAAAATTTATGTCAAAGTGACAAAATAATTTTTTGAGATGTGTCACTGATACTTTTTTAGTGCGATAAAAAAGAAATTCGCGCTTGCGCGCCTGCGTAACGATTGTAAACAAAACAACGCCTTGATCCGTGAACTCCCAGCATCCACAAGGCGCATGATTCAAAAGTTTTTGGCTGGTAGGCCTATAAGTATTTTTCCGCGAATTTTAAAAACTTTTTTGAGTCGACGTATGGTACGTCCATTCGGCATACGGGGGAAGACATTTTGACTGACGTTTAATACGTCATTCGGCGTTTAAGGGTTAATGTGTTGCGTAAAGCCTTTAGTTTATGTTTTCCTGACATTTTTAATGTGTTTTGTTAAGAGTATGTACTACGTAACAAATTCTGCCAGTTTGTCCTCCTCCTCCTCCGTCGCCACTCGGAGATAGCCTCACCTCGAAAGGTAAGGTTCCACATTTTACACATACGTACGTATGTACGTACATAATTTTTCTTGTATACCATGTAACACTAATACACCTTATTTACAGGTACATATTAGTAGTGCGTATTAAGTTAGGTATTGAATGGTCCAAATTGTTGTAGTTCATTGTTTATGGTCAATTTAGCTTTATTATAAAATTTACTGGGGTTGTTTTTTGTAGGGCTTGGAATGAATTAGGCAATTTACATGTAAAATGCGGTTCAAGATACAAAAAGCTCAGGTTATGAAGGCCGGCTCAGAACAGATTAATTTTGTATGTCGAGGTACCACTGTAAGTAGTCAAAGTCTTCCACTTTCCCTGATTCCAGCCTTTACATTCGTCACGTGAAAGAATGGAAGAGCAAGTCTGACCCCTACATTGACTACAAATGGTATGAGAGTCATAATAAGTGGAAGTCAGTCTGGTATTACAGCCCTTGCTGCAAAACTGGGCACTAGAAGCACTAGCTTCAGACATAATCACATAAGAAAGACAGTAAGCTGACTAAATTAGCAAAATTACTACCAAGATCAAGAATGCAATTCCCAAATACGTCACCAAATCCTGTGGAACCCACAACCATTTGGTGAAATAAAGGAATTACAAAGCAAACTACCAAGCAAGCGACTGTTGTTGCTGCGAGGCAGAAAACGAATGATGGTCTTAGTTGTGTTGTACCTTTACCTCCCCGGAAAGTGGGCGGGGCTGGTTACCTTAGCTAAACAAAAAAATTGCTACCGCGAATTGCATTGTAAACTGCCGCAAAGTAGAAAATTATAGCTTATGTAGTTATCTGGTAAGATACATACAAAACAATGTTTCCAATATCATAGGCTTACTTTGATAAAGATGCAAACATTTTCTTTTTTAATAGTAATATCCAAATGCTTATATGTATACTACCTATATAGTACAAAGAACCCTCACATTTGCATATGCCAATTTATATTGATAATATAACAATACAAGCACAAGAATAACAAGCTTTTGCATCAGTCTACACTGCAAACAAAACAAATGAAATGATGGGCTTTTCAATAAATTATGTTTTATCGTATTCTAGGTAATAAAAAACATCTGGCTGTGAAAGTGCGTGTAACAGGTGCCTAAATTACACAAGTACGGCAAATATTTTGAAATAGCATGAAATGACAAATTCTTAATCAATTTGTATTTTTCATAACTAACATACCTGAGGTTTTAACATTAGGATAAATCTAGCGCCAGCTGGAAACTGGTAGTTAAAAAATTGTGTACACAAGGGACTCTTGGCATCTGTGCTTGGTCACGAGTCATGTGGAGCCACCCACATACCCCTCTTTAACCCGTGACCATGTTAGTTATTCTTCTTAGAAGGGTGGTTAGAGGTGGGCATTTGTATGTTAAAACCTCAGGTTTGTTAGTTATGAAAAATACAAATTGATTAAAAATTTGTCATTTGTTGAAATACGACACAAAACCTCGGTCTTAACGTTAGGATAGACTTACTTTTGGTGGGAGGTAATACTATTAACCAACTGGAGGTTTGCCACCTTTGATCAGTTTTCTGAATACGTAATAGTATTCTAAGAAACAACTGACCAGTATTTCAGAATCTAAGATATATACGTATATGAATATCATAGAATCAGACTTCTAGGTTCTATAAAATGACATAGTTCATTGCCTCTGCGGAAGATAAGCATCTATATGTTCTACTAACAAACCAACGTATTTACTTCTGAACAACCATTGCATCATTGGCTGGACAGAAGGAAATTTTAAATGGATCCATGACAATGGTACAGTCTTCTTTTCAGAATATGTACATACTTTGTACAGTAAATTTATGTATACAATTTTATCCTGAGCACATGAATTGTTTTAATAGCTCAGTGATTGGGCAATTTCAGACCCTAGAGTACTTTGCCAAATAACTTATCAAGCAAAATTTAAAAATTTCATTGAGTTTCTGCCATCCTTTCTGCGTTAACATAAGTATGGCATAAAAGGCTAGCCTAGACATATTTTTTTAATTTAATGTAAGGCACTGGAATGATACAGATTGAGCAAATAAAGGTTACAAGAAGAAAGTTATTTTGACCGATATGAAATGAAAGTGCTTAAAAGAAGGCGAGTAACATCAACTAACTAGTCGATCAATATGTAGGTCTACTGTCCACTTGTCAATGCTTTATGTTCTAGTGGTCAACATCATTAAAGGTTATTTTTCCAATTCATGGAAATGGATATAACATCATTAAAGGTTATTTTTCCCCATTTGTGGATGTGGATATAACATTGGTATCATAAAGTTATTTTAGTATTCATGTAATGAAATTGTACATGAAGTTTGAATAAGGAACTTTTGTGATTTGAACAATTTGTGGGCATAGATCTACGTATATGTAACCAGGGCTATAACAGAGAGATAAAATATGATTATTGAAAGACCATCTTTTGTTTTTGTTTGATATCAGTGGATTGTTTGATATGGGCTTGTGCTTGTAAAGGTACATTATTAATACAAATCAGCCAGCTTATGATTTATATTAGGTGTGAAGGTTTTAATATATGATGATTTAAATATATTATTGAAGAAAAAAAGTTATAATATTCATAAAAATAAGCCAATGATATAGGAAATGTCAGTTTTTAGCCAATCACAAGCTACATGTGCTAATATGCCACATCGTTATCCTTGGTGGACAAATGAGATGAAATCAGCTATTGCAAGCAAACTAGAAAAAACTTTTATTCCTACATTTTTGGGTCAGTTGCTCTATAAGAACAGTCCTAGGCCCCTGGATGTTCCTCTTATCCTTGCAATGATTTCTCATTCACTGTGTAATTTTCTCAGTTCTTTTTGACAGGTTTGCTTCTTGCCTAAGGTGCATAATTTTGGGCCAGGCTGGTGAAAAAAAATAAATTTTGGATTCTAAGCCAAATCCATGCTCATGCTAGAATTGCATAAAAATTGCTACTTTGTGGGTCGTGATAAACAAGGAATATCATCAGATTAGCTCATCTCTCAAAAAAAAAATACTAATAAACACAAGAAATGCATATTTGGTAACATTTGTGTTAATACAACAAATCAACAAATATATTACCAAAGATCAATATTTACACCTGATTATACCAACTATTTCCTATCATCTGTATTGTGTGTACCTGAATGACACCATCCATATTCTCCCAGCCCACTGTATTAGCAATGCTCTTCATATGTTATTGACCATCGTTACATCCTTGTAGAGGCAATTTGGGGTAATTTTGCCACTTACTGGTGCACGAGTTCAATATATTGTTCAACTTCCATGACTGAAAACTAATGTTTTCCTATAAGCAATTCTAGGAGTGAAAGCCCATGTGTGTAGAAACACTGAAGTAGACACTGGGATGTAGTGGTGCCACAAAGGTGGTTGCTTTTCCAACTGTTACATGGAGCAATTGACTCTTACTGCAAACACTGCCATAAATGCAACTGTGCCTGTAGTAAAAAAAAATGTGCGCATTTTCATATGTTCTATTTTTGCTGCAAATGCAATTGCAACTGCAAATAAGTTAATGGAATCCTAGCCTCAAGTCATGTGTACAGCTTGGCATTGAAATGCAAAGGATGATTGGGCCTTGTTCAACAGTTTAATTCACTATGTCAAACTATGCTGCAGAAATAGTCAAGGGGAACCTGTTTTATCCCTTTAGAATTGGTAAAAAAGGGTTGGCTGGTAGCAATATCATCCAGGAATGAATGGTATAATAGTCATCCCTCCCCAATTGTCATCAAAGAAGGAGAGATCACATCTTGTGATCTAAGTATTGAAATAGGTGTAGGTTTCTTTTAACTGCAAATCTAGCATGAACATGGATTTGGCTGTCCGCCAAAAGTTGAGAAGAAGGCACAAAGGAGGGGAAAGGGGAACCCTGGAAATCTAAAATTATGCATCTTAGGCAAGAAGCAAACCTGTTGAAAAGGAGCTGAGAAAACTACAGTGAATGAGCAACCATTGCAGGTATAAGAGAACATCCAGGGGGCTAGGACTGTTCTCATGTAGAAAGAGTTAGTCAAGTCCGTCAGGATTTTGTCCCTGATATCTACAACCAAAGGTTGCAGAAAGGGAGCTAGCAGTAAGTCTATATATCCTAAACATGTCTATTAAAAAGAACATAAATTATGTTTTTCTCTCACTTTGTTTAAAAGACACAAGAGTCAAGAAGGGGAGGTCCCAAGTTTGACTTCTGGATGGCCAGTGCTTAGCAGGAAACAGTAAAGGAACTGCTGCCTGCTGCCTAACATATGATGCAGAATTCCAGTTGTTCTATTGGAAACTTCTTAGAAATTGGACTAAGAACACCCTCAAACCTCACAGAGAGGGAATGAGGTGTGGTAGCTGTAAGGCAGAACAAAAGGAAGCATGAGAGATCAATTATTCTTTGAATCAAGCCAAAGAAGCCATGAGGATTAAGAAAACCAAAGAAAATTCAAAGAATGTATGGAGAGATCTAAATTTCTTTCAAAAGATGAATAAAAGAAAATATCCTTTAGGCTACAGAGGAGTCATTAGCTGGAATAAATAACAAAGGGAACTGATTCCAATGTAGTATTGAAAATAACCATACACGCAAGAGCAGCTTCCATAGAAACTGAACAACAAGGAAGGAACCAATCTACTTTTTTTAAAGTCTTGCCATAATTTGGTCACAGACTTTTTGACTAAACCAACCAATGAATAGAACAAAGAGCTAAACTTCTACAGAAGTCCTGCCTCCCACAAAGAAGAAAGGAAAGAGGAAGGGCAGAGCAAGAACCTGTCTATCTCTGAAGATCATATGTACATACTAACAACTTACTACCATAATATCAAACGAGTCTTGTAGGATGATGTTGTTAAACTGTACAATTATTTCATAATGCCATATCATTTAAGTTTCTTAATACATGTTGCCACTACAGAAAAAAAAAAAAAAAAAAAAAAAAAAAAAACTAAAACCTTTGTTCTAGCTTCCTTAGCATACTGACCAAAAAAGAAATAAATAAAAAAAACTATTATAATGTCAAGTTTTACAACACAGATGGGAACCATGACTGCACTGAAAAATAAAGACATCATGACTCTACTATGGCTGAAAAGAGTGACAGATTATTGGAAAGTAATTTGGAGGTACCCTGTGGTTTACCTTCTTGCCAACAATTACCTAACTATGCACTACCTTGTTATCAAGTTTCAACATATGTTTCCAGCTTGCCCTGGAATACTACTGTGTAAAAGGTTCTGCTTTATATGCCCTTATGAGCAAATGATATGCAACCTCCAAGTTAGCCGCTAGTTACGGACCTGGTACCCTAGAATAGATTATGGAAAGTAAAACTGGAATGCATCCCTGTAGTTTAGATTCAGTGCATATATATCCTAAAAAAAAAAAAAAAAGACACTGTCGCACAAACAAACATACACACCGATCTCCACATACAATTCATTCATTCATACAAACCAAACAAGAACCTAAAATAATTTAAGAGAACAAAAATACAATTCATAAAAAAGATTAATATTTTTAAAAAATATCGGCAAGAGTCTCACTTGCAATGCATCCCTGTATCTTCTCTAATTCATTTGTACTTTACCTATAATTCACAACACTAGATTAAAATCCCAGCTGAGAAGACCCGACCCAGTTTGATTAGGCTAAATAATTATAAGGTTGAGGTGCATCCCTGTACCTCACTGTGTGATTTACATAATTCTAGATTATCCACCTAGCCAGGTAAAGATGCAGCATTCTAAGTCAGATTAGGTCTGGGAAGGTAAGGTTACACTGCATCCCTGTATTTTATTCTATGACTTACAACACTATGTTGATCCCCTACCAAGGTAAGGATCTAGCACCCTAGATTGTAAAGTCAGGAAAAATCCCTGTATCTTGTCTATGACTTGCAGGATTAAGTTAACCTAAGCCAGGTAAGGGCCTGGAACACCTAAGTTAGGTAAAGTTAGGGGCTGGGACTCTAGGTTAGGTTGGGTTAAGGCTGGTTAGAATGCATCCCTCTATTTTACCTGACTTTAACAAGCACCCTATTTTGGGTGCAAGACCCAACTCATTGCAAGAATGCCAGAAACCTTAGGTGATGTTAAGGTGATGTATGAAAATATGTTTTCAAGGCAGTTTTGAAATCCAATATGGTGGCAGTCACGTAACTGCCACCATAATGGATTTCAAAACTGCATTGAAAACATATTTTCATACATTCAACTTCCCTGTCAGATATATACTTAGCTATAGACTCCGTCGTCCCTGACAGAATTCGAATTTCGCGGCACACGCTACAGGTAGGTCAGGTGATCTACCGCCCTGCCGCTGGGTGGCAGGAATAGGAACCATTCCCGTTTTCTAATCAGATTTTCTCTGTCGCCGGTTCTAGTAACATAGTTTCTAGTTCCTCCTGACTTTGACTTTTGTTTTTCATCGCCGTTGATCTTCTGGACTGATTATTTGGTGACGTATTGGATCTCTGGCTTGGCATACGCTTTCGTGGACTGTTAATTGGATTTTGGTTTGGAATTTTCTTGAAATGTCTGACTCTAGTTATACATTCAAAGTGTGTGTGAATGAGAGTTGTAGTGTGAGGCTACCGAAAGCTTCGGTAGATCCTCACACCATATGTAAGCAGTGTAGAGGGAATGAATGTTCTGTCTCTAACCACAGACAATCCACCATCTTTCCCAGCAATCATCTGAACAATGTTTGCATATATATATGTAACGTTTATTGATCTTACTCAAGATTGCAGTTGTAGTCAGCACAATAAAACAACATTTTGTTGCCTATATTAGTGAAAGTATGAAACTTTTTATTCCCGGGTCTTGATTTGAACTGAAATTCCATTTTACTTATAATCAGTGGTTTTATCCTTACTGCCATCACAACTGAAACTCCACAGTGCTTATTTGATTGTAATTATACACATTTTGGTCTTAATTCATTCAAAATTGCACTTGAACCATGTTGTGGTTCCTGGTTCCTAGGCCCTCACTCCACAAACACAGTTACGGGCAGCACACGAGTAGTACATGGTTTAAAGAGGTGCAAAGCTTTATTCCTTTAATTTTTTACTTTACTACATTTTTTAGTTTAACTTCACTTTGTACTTCAAATTGTTTATGTAATTCATGTATATTATCCCTTTTTTGCAACCAAATTAACCCCGAAAAATTACAATTATTTCTGATGTACTTATGGGCAGACGACGCCACGAAAAAATGACTCATCGTTGCCGATCTCGTGGAGCTTCACACATATGCTGATGCATTTACAAACTGTTTCCATGAATTCTAGTTGTCATAGTAATGCAGTAATGATAAAATTGCTGTAATATGTATTTATAATACAAATAGATACGATAATTTCACTTATTTCCCTGGTTTTGTGTAAGTCTTATACCCAGTTTGGAGGGTAAACGCATGCCAATTGACAACAAGATAATATGTAATTGAAGAGCGCAAAGAATGCCGTAGTTTCCCCTAGATAAGTAGTGGTTGGAAGTTGTGTTTACGATTGTTGTGATGAAAGTGCCCCAGCATCTATGGGTACAAGTGGTGTGCCGATTTAGCTCAGGAAATGGGGAGTTTGTTGACACAAGCGACTTCGCAAACATCGAAATGGCGTCAATCTTCTAAACATTTATAGTTGTAAGTAAAAATTTCGAAAGCGTCATGGGGGTAGTGTGCACTACGTTAGCCACACTTTTCATACCCTCGTCTGTTTAGTCTTCAAACAGTATGGCCTTAATTTCTAACTATGGGGGAGAAAATACTGTAGATCTAGGGTACTTAGGTATCTGCGGTGGCCTAGACTATGGCTTTGCGGTTTTTCTATGCAGTTTTACTACTGAACAAGAATTTTAAGTAATATCTATTCAAGACGACTAACAATTAACCCCAGGGGCCAGTACTTAACATGGCGAAATACATTGGACGCCCCAATCTCAAGTGGATGTCGTATCCGCGGTTACGTTCCTTGCAGTCCGTGCGGACTTCTGTAGAAATACCGAAAATACTTTGTTCAAAAGGAGAGTAGAGGTCTTGAGCTCCTGCTATCACCACCAACGATTCATGACTGATGACCATCTCTGGTATCAGGACATGTTAAAATACTTTTTCGGAGGGTGGCCACAAACGCAGTAGTCTGTGAGTTGGCCAGTCCAGTCAGTTGTTTACCCTAGGTAAATATTGGCTAGCTAGCCTATACTGAGCAGAGGTTCTGAGTGGCGAGAATAGTACCTGTCGGCGACACCAATCACAGTAGTTTTAATGTGTTCAGATTTACCAAATTATAATTTCAGGTCTAGAGAGTGACAGGGGTTTAAGAGTCAAGCTTTACCTTTACTACCTACCTATAGCCAAAATCTGCCTGATCATAAAAATACCACCAGATCCAAAAGCAAAACTGACATTCATTGAGAAATCTAGCTAGCTAGGTATCTACTACTAGGTAATACATAGTAATGGCATGACCCTACTAGCTACCTAGGACGTTAGGTACAACTCTGACCATAAAAACACCTGCACGAACACTTGTCTCAGTTTACGTCTTGTGGATATAATACCTAGTTAGTGTTAGGCTAGTCATAACTTGGGGAACAAATAGCTAGTAGTCTAGTGGGTATGAGCCTAACTTACGGGGAAGGTAGATCTAGGTACTAGCTACCTACCTAGGTACTAGCTACTACTAGGTACCTACTATAGGTATGCGGTCTGTGGTTAGAACTCACTATTAGATTTAGGGCATTATACTTTGAGGTGATAGCCTATATCGATATATATCACAATCCTTACCAAGAGAATGTACCATGCAATTACATCACTCAGTGTCAGTGAACTTAGGATCCTTCGGCAACTTCTAACGAGACATGAGGAAACCAAGTTGACATTTCACAACTCAGCTGACTAAGTTTGCTGACGTAAACTTCCATTTGTGAGTAATGTTTCACAACATTGAAAGCGTAAACCAGTGACTTGGCCTCTTCAATTAATAGCATTTTATTCAGGTTCACTTAAACGTATTCATGCAATTACCACTATGATTCTTACGTTAATCTAACATAGCAGGATGAGAGATAATACTACAAAATCCGCCTGGCGAAAGTACGATAATGTAGTTTTTTATAATGAATTTTATCAAAGTTTAGGCTTAATATTTGATAACAAGTATTTCATAATGCAGCCTAATCACCATAAAATAGATAGTCTGATGTTTAACAGCATAGAAAACCACAGAGAAGTAAATATATAATTTGTAAAGTTGAGAGAATTGTTTTATATAGCAACTCCACATACCCAATTCTCGCATATTGGAAACTCATGAAACTCTGCTTAAGAAGTACGCATTTGATAATAATATAATTTTAACAGAAATATGATATTTACTCCACTAAACAATATATCACTGGAAATAAATAATGAAACGTTGTTTATTTTGTGTGAGGAGCAAATCTGACAGCTATTTCAATATAACATAAAATTTGCTAATATAACATTTAAACGTTCAATAAATTAAAATTATCAAATTACATTAGTACTCTTCTGTAATTTTCTTCGGATACGCTTACAATAATGTTACGTCTGGCAGCACCATTAACCCTCGGAGCGTCACTATGCTAAACCCGAAATATCATACAAAATATCTGTAAGGTAACCCAACAATACATTCATCAGCCCTTGTACGGTATTAACAGGAATTGTCAAATTAATTCATAATCAAGTGGACGCAAAACCTTTGACTGAAAGTGTTTTTTGTCGTAAAATTCCAAATCGCCAAATTAAATGCTCAACAAAAACAAAACAACGGATGAAATGAATATTCCGCGCTTGTCTATGGCAATATGTATTATTAACAAAATCAGAGCAGTATAGATTTCAGCGTATCTATGAAAATCTTCAAGTATTTGTTGAACGTGATTTTGATTTCATAATAATCCCAGTTTAAGCACACAAGCGCAGGCGAGAAGGAACTACTTTTCATTGCGTGTGACCGTCGACGTCAGAAATGGTGTGCGGCCCTGTTCAGCCCAAATGAGAGAGAAAGGAACGAAAATGCTGTGAAAGATTGTTGCAGAGTGACCCAGATTATTTTGGATTTAATTCGATATATGACTATGGATGTGACTCCTCCAGCCTCACAGTGTGATAGTGCAGTGAATAAGCAATATAGTGCAATAGAAATCG
>NC_087200.1:8603664-8606164 GCF_015104395.2 Macrobrachium nipponense | reverse complement strand
TTAAAGAAGCTGCGCAGATGGGTGAAAGATGGCAGTTTTTATCAAAGTCGAAAGTGAGGGGAAGCTTTAGTAATAAGATTAAGACGATAAAATTAAGATGGCTCAGTGACTGTAGTACGAATGGAGCAGCTGTCGAATATAGCTTGGAGTAGAGAATAATCATCGCTGGTAATAGAAGAAGACAAATAAGCCTATTGGGAGAAGACGTGAGAGATGAAATACGCTGGAGCTCTGGAAAGAGTTTCGAAGATGAAAGTGTTCCCGTTAAGTAAAGCGTGATTTAGAATGGGTAGTTGAATGCGATTGCAAGAAGTGAAAATGGGTGGAAAGTAGATGGATCTTGGTGAAGGTGGTAAGGTTACCCAGTGGTGGTTAGGTAGTGTGAGAAATTGAGAATCTGAAGCTCTAGGCTGCTTGTTTAGCTTAGGTGCCAAGAGTGCAAGTAGAGTTGAGTGGTGCTGTGTATAGCCTGGTCGACACTTCGCGAGCCAGCTTTAATTTAAACAGTGGATGTACTAAGAAGCCCTTGCATATTTTTTTTTTTTTTTTTTTTTTTTTTTTTTTTTTTTTTTTAAGAATTGTGGCAGGGGCTGTTGCTTAGTTTGACATTGTTACTGGTAAGGGGAAACTCCTAACTGCTGTTCAGGCTATTTCCAGCAGTGGGTGTTAATAATGATATTTTAATACTATAATACCTTAGAGATCAATATCCCCTGTAAATGGTTTGTAAGATAACGCATTATTTTATTTGCCACACGTAATCTGAGTCAGTTAAGGTTATTTTCTCCTGTCTAATCGGCACACTCATTCAATTTTCTTTGTAATAAATTTTGGTTCAGACTAAGGCCAGAAACCGACATTCTCTTTTCCTTTGGTGTTTGTAGTTTAATTCATAACGTATTTTCTCCCAGTAATCGATCCTTCTTACGTTTTGCCCGTCTTGCGTGCGGAGTAGGCACTTTTACATTTGTAGCAACCACTGCGTACCTTGTTCAAGATTTGGTTTTTGATTTTGTTTATCCTCAAATTACAAATTCTCAAGATTATAGTTTTGTGGTACTGTTCCAGGTTTGGCCCGACTCCTCGAAAACTAAAGAAATGTTCCTATCCCATTGAGAAGACTTCATGGATTTGCAGTCATTATGTGTTTAATCCTTCGTACGCTTTCATTTTGACTGTAGGCCAGTCACCCGGGGGTGAGCACGCGTGTTGGCAGGTAGTGCGCACAAGAATTCCGTATTTTGCCCGAATTATATTCACCTCGTGTCCAGCCCGGTCATGTGACGTTCCTGTAGTTGAATCTCAATATTTCTACTTCCTGAACTGAGTACGGCAATAAAAACCGTTTTGAGTAATTGCCTTGTTCAATCACTAAGGTTTGCTTCTTGGTTGTTTTCATCAGTTAAGCGTTGCCGAAGATGGGATGGAAACGATAGGCTAACAGTTAACTGCGTATGTCATTGTTTTCTGGCGAGGCTTGCTTGCGAAGCTGTTGAGAGCCCAGCTAGCACCCTCCTTCCATCGCCGGCCGACCCTTTCTGTTCTAGTCGAAGATGGCATCATCTTCCTCAATTCAGATCCCTTCCACTTACCTCACCCCTGACCGCCTCCATCTTCCCCACCCCTCTAGTTAAACTAACCCCCCCCCCCCCCCACCTTTCCTTCCACAAGCGCTTCATACTCATTCTCACCTATTTTCGTAGCATGTTGTAAAACCTTGTTTTTCAAACACTTTTAATCGTGATATTTAAAGCAAGGGCGGCGATTGTCGTTTATATCGTTCTTTTTCATAAAAGGTATTCATTTTACCTTGATAGACCATTCTCGTTCATGTTTCACGCGCTATTCAAGCCATTTCCAGACATCGGAATTTCCCTTGTGATGGTCTGATGGTCTCGAGTGATCGTTATAGCCCTCGCATTTACACTCTCTCTCTCTCTCTCTCTCTCTCTCTCTCTCTCTTTATTTAAAACGCCGCCGAGAAAAGAAATCTAGCAAGTTGCTATCAGTTTAATTAGGTGCTGCTAGATTTCAGCACGGAATTTGGTTATGTCCGGACTTTTTGTTTGCTAGTTCAAGCATTTTACAAGTGAAGTCATTGGTCTCTTGCCGCCACAGTCACAATCTCAGCCGCTTAAACTCGACAAAATTTTCATAACCACTTCCGGATTCTTGATTTCTTTGTTATATATATATATATATATATATATATATATATATATATAATATAATATAAGCATGTTTAGCTGTGGCTTGTAATTAACGTTGCCCGTTACCACAGTTTAGTAATTTCATTAAAACATGTTTTATGCCTCGGTGTTCTCTTTGCGCTTGTATTTTGCTAATTAGTTATTGAACATTTCTCTTTTCACTTCCTTCAACGTTGCTCTTGTTGGGCTTTTCAAGAGGACCGACGTCCGTTTTTATTATGTCCACTTGAATTTAGTCTGCTTGTGTTCTCTGAAGATTTTGACAAATACTGTATACTACATATCTTGAT